>NC_056728.1:1012350316-1012507303 GCF_019279795.1 Protopterus annectens
TAAAGTAGACATTGCTGGAATGGATTTGAAGGAATTCGTTTATGTCATTATCACTAATAAATTTCAAGCACATGCTAACATGTATATCTATACCTACACACACACACAGACACACACACACACACACTCATGCACACACACACTCATGTGCACATAGTCACAGGTGGGTTTGGGACACTATTTTTATATACTTTTATAATACCTGGTATCGTTGATTTCCTCTGTTCAATGCATTGTTTATGCCAGTTACTTTTGTTTACAGAATTCTTTTGTATCCAGAAGGCAAAGACAAAAGTATTTATTGTTGAAGATTTGTCTCAGTTCCCTGAATGTTGATGTTAAGCAGGTTTGAAAACTTGGCTAAGTATCCTGCAGCCTGCTTGATTTCAAACATATCGAGTGTGTATTACCATAAGCCTGCACTTTTACACTTCTTTCAGCACCAGAGACAAACTGTATGTGTAAATGCCTGCAGCTGCTGCTATTATACTTTGCATTTTTCTTTGAACTGTATGCTATCCAGGATGCTGCCCCAAAAGGCCACAATTTAATGTGAACAACTTTGATATGCATGACAAGTCAGAGATGTTTGGTTTTAGTTTTGTAACAAATACGTATACCAGATTAGGCCATTCACCTTTCCCGTGAAACAAACAGCTATTGTTTTCATAGTGTTGTAGACAGTACCCCCTACCCCATTATACACCCACCAAGTTATATAATTTACTTTGCACTTGTTTAATGGAAAAAGACAGTAAACTTATGCTGTCAGCTCTTAAAATACATTAAGGATTTTAACCCCCCCCCATCTCCACTTATCTCATGCTCTCTTGAATGCTTGTGCAGATATTAGTTGACCATTCTATAAGTACCCTGCCTGTGAGGTACCTTTTCTGATTCATAGTATAGACAGTTATTATAATCTGCTGACTGTGCCCCTTTCATGCTCATAATATCCATGTCACATGTCCCTGATGTAGTCTTGTGCTACCTTATCAGGGCGCCCTGTTTCATCTTGTATACAGTGAGAAGATTTCTACCTCCTGTAGTTCCTGGTTACATCCATTGAACTCTGTCCAAAGTTCCTTTCAGGTGTCTTTCTGTTAGTCTTACACTAGCAGCCTGATGCCTCCCACATGGCTAGGTCTGCATACAGACTGAAGGTGTGGACTAGATAGGTCCTTGTGAAAAAGTACTACCACTTTGTTTTCAGAGTCTGTACCCTTGCAAACTCACCTCAGAGTTCAACTGGCTACTGCCACTACCCTCTTGCTCTGCTCACAATGGTTCAGTTAGATGTGATAAATGCCCCTGAATCCCTTTCTTCCTCTGTTGTAACACTTCATCTCCTTCAGATGATACTTCAAACCATGATTAATGTGGCCTACATGTAGTGCCTTGTATTTTCTGAGCTGAAACACAGCTGACACCCACTTAGTCAACTTCTCCAGATCTTTCCCTGTATTCCTCCACCATCTTGAAGTTCCATACCTCTCTTTGTGTTGTCAGAGAAAGGGGTATTTCTATTCTTGTTTCCCTTAATAAGTCTGAGATAAGCACACTGATGTATACTGAACCCAGAACTGAACCATGGAGTAGTCTGTTTGTCATTTTCTTTATTCCTGACAGTGACCCCATTGACAAGAATCCTCTGTATGCTACCATTATACCATACAGCAATTCAGTTTCTCAGTTTTGATTTTTCCTCCAGTCCTGTGCAGTTTCCATAGCCACTACCCCTGCTGACCAAGTCAAGAGCTTTGGTGAACTGGAGGTTGGAACATCCACCAGTACACTTCTTGTCACATTCTCTTGTAACAGATTCATAGTAGTTAATCAAATTTCAGATTTTTGTCTATGCACTTAACAGTTCTATATGCATTCTTTTTTGTGTGGTAGTAACACAATATTAAAAGAGTATTCCTCAGTAGAAAATGGCTTGTGTATGAATAAAATTAATTTACTTTCATTAGGGTTTAAGAGCAAGCTTGCATTTTTAGCCAGGATATAACAGAAGAAAAAGGATGCTTGTGTAACTAGACTTTTGTGCGATTTGTTGCACTGCAGAGGAGGGTGGATTGAGTTATTACAGTTTACATCCATGTCCACCATACATATCAACTGTCTTGATTTTTGCCTCATATGTTTGGTCTGTTCTTTATAAAACATGAAGTTTTCAGATAAATCACAAAGAACTGAAGTCACTAAATAATGACATACAACATTATAGACTTCAAATCCTTCAGAAAATGCATGCTAATACAAACTCTGCTATTCTACCATTTTTTTTTACTTTATAAGAGCAATATTTAAAATCTGTCCCTATTTTTGTGTCTTGCCCCCCCCCCATTATTTTTAGGCCTTGTCCAGATTTCTTGCACTGAGAGGTTGAGAAGTAGATCACATGGGGAGCACTGCAGCACTCTGGTTTGACCACAAATGCAATACTGGCTTTGCACTAAAGAAGGAGAGGTCATTTGTTTGTGATGATGGATTGCCAATCATGACCCTCTCCAATCCTTACATTTCTGGTTGTGGGGTCATTTAGCTGAGAAGGTGTTGACTGAGTAGAGGAGGGATGTATTTGACAAGAGATAAAACAGTTTAGATTAAGTGGTTTTTGAACATAGTGCCAACGCCATTGATGTTACTGATGGATAGTGCTGATGAAATTGGTTGAGTAGGGTAGACAAAAGTTTTTTTCTTTGTTGTTCATAACACTCTTGAGATGTTGATTTAGGTCTACTTTGTTACACTATGTATTTTAAGAAAACCCTAAGGTGTATACATTGTATTTTTGTTATCAAAGGAACTGGGTTAGATTTTATAATTTTTGTTCTAATGGGATCCAGTTCATTTAGAATATTTAGAAATATTTTGTTAAGTTTTGAGACTGCTTACCCTAGAGGCAGTTTTTTAGCTATCACAGTTATGTAACTGAAGGATGGAATTAGTTTGTACTTGGAATTTTATGAAGTTGTGTGTCTGCTTATATAATCATTGTCTGTAAGCATTGTTTTGCTAACTTATAGCTAAGGTAGGATGATGGTCACTGATGATGCTTTATAGGTAGTCGCTGGTGGTTATTTTATTTGGAGATGAGATGAGAATCCATTCCAATGTACTACTGGTATTTTTGTTAGTTCTTGTTGTAGCACTGATGAGTTTACTGAAATTATATAAGTTTGTTGTGTAGGTGGGGCTATCTGTGCGTATTAGTTGCCATTCAATGTTGAGGTTTTCAGGTACGATTGTTTCATGACTTATGTTGATGGAGTTCCTGCATAGGATCTCTTCAGCAGTTTTAATGCTGTTACTGGGTTGTAGGGATAGGAGTGATAATGCAAATGCTCTTTCCTCTGTTTAGCTTTTGTTGAGAGTTGAGTGTATAGGCATTGTTAAATTGGGATGATGAGTTATTTGAAGGTATTTCATTAAAAATGGTGACTACGCCAGATGTTTTTGTTTTTACTACCAACTCTTAGGATATTTTTAGTCTGGGTAGAACTTTTTCATCTTGTATATCTTCTTTAGCTAGGTTTCTGTAGTGACTAATATAGCTGGGAAACATAGGGCAATGTCTGCATTAATACATGATTTCTGTTGCATGTGCTTCCAATGCTCATACTGAGTAATACTAAGCCTGCTAGTGCATTTTGGGTAGATATGGGGAGTCCTGTATATTGTTGGAGGACAAGTGAGGACTTTGAGCATGTCCTGCTTTGGGTAAGGGCCACACATGCGACTGTACCATTTTCATCATTCCCACTGCGGAGTAGCCTTTAGGCTATATAGCTTCAGTACAAAAACTTCTTCATCCTGGGAGGAGGACGGATATGGATCTAGGAGCCCCTTAGAATGGTCTAAGCAAAGTTAGAATGGACTTAGAAAAGGAATGCAGCTTGTAATGCTTTGCAAAAGTATGTACAGTGGACTGTGTGGCTGCCTCTAGAATGTGTCTGTAGTCTACCATTTTCCAGTATGCCATCAAAGAAAGCAAGGACCTGAATATGCCTCGATACTGCCTGGAATGAATTTACCATGGTGGGAATAACAAATAAAAAACAATGGCTGAGGACAGCCACCTCAAAATTGCTTGTTTAGACATGGGTTGTCCCTTTTTTGCCCCTTGAAATAGCTGATCAGCTTTTTGAAAGGGCTTAGTTCTGTCAAGATAGTATCTAAGCTGCCTATCCTAGTCCAAGGTATGCAAAATCTATTCTCCCTGTCTTTTGGTTATGGGTAAAAAAAAAATGAGAACTAGATGGCTTGATTCAAAGTAAACTCTAAAACCACTTTGGACATGAATGAGGTGTTTGTTCTTAAAGGAACAGTATCTTAATGGAAAATCAGATAGGGTTCACCCCCACAAGAACCTGAAACTCAGCAAATGTCACAACAATGATGGATGTAGTTTTCTAAGTCAATAATCTTAAATCAGTTTGATAGGCAGGTTCAAAAAATGACATTGTCAATTTCTCTAGCTTAATATTGGGGTGTATCAAACTCCCCCTGTCTTGTGTGAGTAGATCCAATCTATGAGGATGCTTGTGGTAATTGTCCTTGGCCATTTCCATAAGAAGAGAGAACTAGTGTTGCCTGGGTCACAAGGGGGTCATCACAATTACTTTTGCAGTATCCTTTTGAATCTTCAGAATTACCCTGCATATCAGTAGAAAGGGAGGGAGCACATAGAATAACATTCCCTTTCAAGGCCATGAAAATGCATCTTTTTTCCAGGTTTGCTTGTAAGGAGCCCTGAAACAAAATTTGTTTAGTTGCCTGCTTTGAAAGAAGGTGAACAAATCTATTAAAGGTGTTCCTTGCAACCTGTAACATCCCCTGATTCAATTTCTGTTCAAAGGGTCTGTCCTGTTCCTGCTCAGCTTGTCTGACTATATTTTGCTCTGAAAGAATGCAAGATGCTTGGAGGGTTAATGAATGCTGAAGAGCTAACTCCCAAGCTATCACTGCAAATGAGTAAACGGGCTATGATGTAGCACCTTGCCATTTGTTTATATACCACATAACTGTGGCTTTGTCTATGATCATTTGGAGATGTCATGGGGACCAAAAGTGATGAAGAAACTTCAAGGTGAAGGATTCCATAGACCTTGCACATTTACACCTATGGAAATTGCTCCTCAAGTAAAATCTGGTATGTCTGTGGTGGAAGATTGGATTGGGGTCTGAGGAGAGAAGATGAGACCTTGGTTCCATTGAATTTGTTGTCTCCACCAATGCAGTTCTATTTTTATAAAGCCCAAACTGGAATTTGAAATTCAAATTCTATGTCCACGTATTTTTTAGAAATCACTGTATCTTTCTCATTTGTAATCTGGCAAGAGGTATCATGAGAATCATAGAAGCCATTAACACTGGAATCCTGAGAAATTATTTTATAGAAGTCTGAGACTGATTGGAGAGATTTATGAACAATTCCAGATAAATATCCACTTTGCCTTGTGTTAAAAAGGCTTTTTGAAAGGAAAAAATCTATAAGGCATCCAAGAAACACAGTCTTGTGAGATGGAGTCAAGGAGAGCTTTTCAAAATGTATCTGGAAGCTCATCTTTGTCAAAAGAGAGACAAAACCCATGTTAATTCCTCTTGATGTTTGGATAAGGACTCTACAAAGATAAGAAAGTCATCTAAATAAGGAAAGATGTGAAAGCTATTCAGTCTGCAGAAATTACAGGGGCTAGACATTTTGTGAATACCATTGGAGCTGTAAACTTGATAATATGATCCAGAAACAGTGAATCTTAAAAATGTCCTGAAACCTATGGCTATGGGAATATGTTAGTAAGCATCTTTTAGGTTTAGATTTACCAAGTAACTCATAAGGAATGAGAGGTAACAGGTTCAGAAAGGTCAACATTTGAACTTAGGAACTTTCACTTAGAGATTTAGAAATGAACGATCTAGTAGTGGTCTGAAAATGCCTCCTTCTTTGGTAGTAGAAACATTCTGGAATAGAAACTTTTGCCACTTTGACATAAATGCACTGCTTCTATGATTCCCTGGGTGCGTAAAGACCAAAGAAACTGAGGGAAACAGTGTTTGCTTCTCAGGGTGAGAAGTTAATCCCCTAAAAGGAGGTTTCTGTATCCAGTGGCATCTGTAACCCTACTTCACCACTTTTGACATCCAGGAGTCTGAAACAATCTTTTTACAAAGAGAAATGATAAGGACTAGATTTTTGGGACAAGTTTTAGAGATATTGGCCAGGGAGAGGGAGAAGAGTAAGGAATGCTGCCATAGGCATTCTGTACTGCTGAACTGTTCCTTTTGCTGACAAGACCACTATTTTCTATTGTTGTTACCTTCCAGCCAAGGGAGCCCGCAGGATTTTTTGCAGGGGGGTGCAAACCTAAAGCCCTGCCCACACAGCCCCACCCCCTCTGCCCACACAGCCCCACCCCCTCTGCCCACACAGCCCCACCCCCTCTGCCCACATAGCCCCACCCACGCAGCCATTCCAGTGTCCCATTACTTGGCTATTTCTCCCCATTTGTCATAGACACTGTTCAAATCTCTCAGTGTGCATACTGTTTTATGCTTTACTTCTACAATGATTCCAGATATTTGGATTTTATTTACAACTTTTATTCCAAATTTTATAGCACAAAGACTGATAGACATTTACTAAACCTAAACAAAGCAATAGTCTTACAATGAAAACAGACTTAGCATTAAAACTTTACCTTTGAAACCCACATTCACTGAAACAGCATTGAAACCCACATTCAAAGAAAATGCATCTGGCCAGTGGCAGGTTAAGTTTACCTTTGCAGTGTTTTCAAATCAAGCTCCTTGCACACATTTTTAGAACCATTCAAAAGTTCTTTGATTCACCTTCCTGACTATTAATTATACTATACAATTGAATTATATCCCTTGTATAATACAGCACCACTTGTTAGATTGCATTTTGAATTTATAGTTCTGAACATTTTTCCTTTAAGCAATGAAAAAATCATATGAACCAATAATGACAACCTGCCCAATTCAAAACATTTCAACCGTAAAGGGCCACTCAAACTTGTCATACAATCCACCAATATCAATCAATATGCAAGATCTCTGCAGAAGTAAACGTCATCTGAATAATTCCACATTAAAGAGATGTGAAACCAATGAAGAGGTTGTTGCTAGAAAACTTTATATTTCAGTGTTTCATTTACAAATTCAGTGCCTGTTGCCCTTGAAGAATAAATTGCCTGTGCTACATTAAAATAAATGGTAAGTTGGTATATTGCAACAGGGAATGGGTGGCAAGCTGAAAAACAGGTTCATAGTTATTAGGGGTCTCATCCAAAGGAGGACATACTAAGAACTGCAGTACCATACCCCCTTAAAATACAAATGTACATGCTGTATGAATAGAACCTACAGCCCTTTGCATCAAGATGCAAGTATGCTACCTGCTGTGTTAACACTGCTTTCAAATTCTATACCACAATAATGATACCATTTGCTAAACAAAACAGTTGCACATTTTAAGCAGACTTAGCATGAGCAGCAGTAACCTTTGCTTCCCTAGAAGCTCACAATTCCTTGAAAATGCACTTGAAAATAAATTCCACCTGTTATATCTAACTAGGGCATTTCTGTCTCTCTCTGACTCTGTCACACACACTCACACACACACACACACACACACACACACACACACACACACACACACACACACACACACACCAACTTCTTAGTGCAAGAAATACATAAACAGATTTTTTTCAAAGTTACTACAACTGTAAACTCTGTGTGACCATAGTGTTTGTTTTTGACAGAAAGGTATAAAGGAACTCGTGGCTATGTATATAGTTGAATCTCTCTGTACTGAACTACTCCCTACCGTGATGCTGCTTTAATAAATAGTGTTTGCATTCAGAAACTTTTACAGTTTTTATACTGAATTTTATAGCTACATGAATTAGAAAATAACCAGTTTCCTTTTTAGAGGCTAAGCTAAAAAGTCCACTCCTTACAAGCACTGCTTCCCCTGGAAAACATCTATATATGCATCATCACAGAGACCTAGTTCAAGACCGATGACAGCACTCCTTTAATGCAGGATTTCAATACCTGCCACAAGTTCAGGCCTACCACCTTAGATGAAAGGGTGATGGTATCTACATATTCTTAAAGAACAATTCATCTCCAGACTTGCTAGGTGAGATAATGATGTGGAATTCCTCTACATCCAACTTAGCATTAACAAAACTACTTACTGTGTCATACCTAACTATAGGTCCCCTCTATGTACCCCATCAGTCCATATCTCCTACCTAACTAATATGGTGTCCCTATGCATTAAGCCAACACCATTATTCTAGGAGACTTCAATCAAGTTTTCTTCCAAAATTGCCATTTTGAGGAGGGATTATTAGGGGAGAGCAACATTTTGAGCCAAAATTGGGGACAATGGAGAGGTTTGGATATTCCTAATTCTACAAAGCGATTTGCACATACCTCTCAACCTCTTAATGCAGGAAATCTGGACAAGGACAAATATTGGGGGAACATACAAACACTACTAAAAATTGCTCTTGTATAAACTTAAGACAAGTGATAGAATAACAGGTCTTGCATTAGCATACATTTTTCTGAAGGTTATGACATCTGAAACTCAATGTCTGTCATTTAGTGACTTCATTCCTAAGTTATTTGCTAGAAAATCACAAATTGTATGAGGAACAAACCAAAAATAAGAAGCAAATATCTATTCATTCTGCAAAAATATGGACAACTGGGAGGTATAGTTCAACCGGGGCTGTCTGAGTTTGCTACCCTCCCCCCCTCACAAAATCATGGTCGAATGGAGCCTCCCCCCCCTGCAGCCATTCCAATGTCCCATTCCTTGGTTATTTTGCCCCATTTACCATAAACACTGTAATGTGCATACTGCTTTACTTCTGCGATGATTTAGATTTCATTTGAAAGTTTTATTTTGCATTTTACAGCACAAACCCTAATAGATATCTGTTAAGCAAAGCAATGCAGTCTCACAATGAAAATAGACTTAGCATTAAAACTTCTCTGCTCTTGAAACTCACATGCATTGAAACAGCATTGAAACCCACATTCAAAGAAAATACATTTTGCCAGTGGCAGATAAAGATTAACTCTGGGCTATTTTCAAAATCATAGGCCCCTTGAACATGAAACATACACATGCTCTTTGATACACCTTCCTGACTGCATTACATTATATTCCTTGTACAATACACTTGTTAAAGGGCATTTTAAATGTATTGTTTTGAGCATTTTTCCAGTAAACAATGAAACAAAATGCATACACCAAATGACAAAACTGCCCAATTCAGAACATTTCCATCATAAAAAGTCTACTCAACCTTCTATAGTCCATCAGTATCAGTAAATATGCACAATCTCTGAAGTAGTAAAATCAACATTAAAGAAATCTGTAACTAATAAAGAGGTTGCTGCTAACAAACAACTTTATATGTCATTGTTTCATCTACAATAAAGTGCCTCTTGCCCTTGAAAAATAAATTGCCTATGTTGCATGTATTAAAAAAATGATAAGCTAGTAATACCACAGTAGGGAATGGATAGCAAACTGATAACAGGTTCATAGTTACTAGGTATCTTTGCCAAAAAGGACTGCAGCATCCACCCCTTTTATAACACAGTACAGTATCAGCAATGCATCTATCTACTGTGGGAGTAGAACCCACAACCTTGAGCATCAAAAGCAACCTGTTGTGCTATTAACAATGCAAGCAGACTAAGCATAAGCAGCACTAAACTTTTGTTCCCCTGCAGCTCTCAGCTCCTTGCAAAGCCTACTCGACACTCAGCTGTATCTCTGAACTTTGCAGCACAAGAAATCTGGAAAAAGCCAAAATTTATTGGGGGGGGGGCAAAAGGCCAAAAACTAGGGACACATTTTAAACATTGCTTGTATAATGTTGGAAAGTTGCTAGAATAAAATGCTGCATTACCACCATACATTTTACTGCCACATCTTGAACCCAGGGGACCCTGTGCAAAACAGAGCAACATACCACTATGCCAAATAAACTGTTTTGTGAAAGAGGAAGATGGAAACTTAAATGGCTACCATCTAGTGAATCCAGTTCTCACCATAGCACAGCTGTCAACCTCTTAGCACAAATGACCTGAACAAAGCCAATAATGGGTGAATACAGCCCCCAAACATTCAGTGAATTCAGTTCTCAACATAGCTCTCATCAACCTCTTAGCAAAAAACAACTGGACAAAGCTAGTAATGGGGGAATATAGCCCCCAAACATATTCAGTTCTTACCATAGCTCTCAACCTTAGCACAAAACCTGGATGAAGTCAATAATGGGGGAATACAGTCCCAAAAATAGGGACAAATTTCAAATAACCATCTTATACACTTAGAAAATTGCTAAAATAAAAGTTTTTGTGTTGCCATGCACTTTCTGAAGAATATGAAGTCTGATATTCAAATGCGTGTCATTTTTAACATTTGTTAACCAGGAAATTCTGACTTGGAACAAAAGTTAACTTTTAGTAGGTAAGGCACCCCAGCCAAGAATCAAACCAGAGAACATGTAGCTGTCAGGCAACAATGCTACCACTGCATCAATCCACTACTGGCTTTGCAAGGGCACAAAAATACAGAAACCACAGATTTTATGAAGAACAGAAGCAACCAAGGTCAACAGTCTTTTCATATGGTAATCCATTAGCAGGAATTAAATATTAAAATGTCACCATTTAATGTCAAAGGCAATTAAAAGACTGCCAACTTACATATTCTTTTTCAGATATCTGTGGATGAACATGAAGACATTGTGTACCATCTCCTGAATGCTGGTCAACCCCTCAATTAAGCTATAAAGGAAAAAAAAATGTTTCTCATTCTGACTCCTAGCAGCATCTGCTGCAGCTTATTTTATGTTTTTTCGACTGTTTTTTATTATCTTAAGTGTTTACTTTATTATAGGCAAAGTCTAAAATTTAATTTATTCTTCAGTTTATCGAACCTACCAGACACATTAAGCCCAAAGGCCAAATAGCTTGTATGGATGCAGTTTATCACCATCCTCATAGCTACTGAAATTCTATTCAGTCTGTTTTAGTAATTTTTTTGCCATAGGCCCTTAAAATACAGATTTCTATTCTAAAAAAGGAACTGCACATTCTAGACAAAATGGCTTATCTCTGATGTAGCTTTTCTACATTTTCTTGAAAAACAAAATTTGCTGAAAATAGTTATTAATTAACAGACCTGTACTAGCACATGATGTAGCTGGTAATAAGGTTTTATTCATTGCAGTACATACTGCTTTGAGAGTTCATTCTCTCACATAATCCTTGTTGTTTTGCAATTAGCCCTATTGAAAGATGCCACAGAATTTCTCTTACAATGGAATGAGGTATGTAATATACAGTTACTTTTATACTTTATTTGAAGCAGGTACAATAAAAATGTGAAGCTAAGCAGAGTACCATGCCTACAAACAGTTGTCTGTGCAATTTGTTTTTCAAGAAATATTTTCTTTTTTTTTCTTTGAGCCAACTGATAAACTGATAAGGGCTACTTGAATCTCAGACAAATTCTGTAAACTAGCTCAACATTATATATTAATAATTCATGGGAGGTAAAGGGGAAGAAAAGTGCTTTGATAAAAAATAAAGAAAGACTATATTGTTAAGGGATGATCTGTCATTAGAAAATAATGAATGAGCAACTGTATGCAGAAGTAGTTTCATCTGTGTTGTTAGACTATTTTGCAGTAATACATGAATGTGTATGGATACTTTTTGACATGAAATGGTCTAAAGCTCATGAACATGGATTTTGACACCAGTGAATGCACTGTGAATGGCTGAGGAGTCTGCAGCCATCTGCAGTACTTTCACTCCTTTCTTAGCATGCTACAGATATGCTCAGTTAAGCTGATAAGGAAAATATTCAGATAAAATTAAATGGAGTCTTATGCATTATAGTTATCACAGTAATACAGTGTAATCTCTGCCCATCTGTTCTCCTGTGACATACCTTGCCATTTCTGCTCACTAAAAACTTTATAGCCACTGCTTGTCAACCACATAGATGTATTTATGTAACAATACCTCACAAAAAAAGAAAAATATATATCAGTGATGCTGCAACGAAGGAAACTATAATACTCCGGTTTTATACTTACAAAAAAGATAGTTAAGGCAAGCACTGGCAATTATAATTATTATGTAATGAAAATTAGTTTTGCATTTTTTGTATGCACAATATAATTTAAATTAGAATGTATTCCTTTAAAAAAACATGTCTATGACAAAGTATTTTTGGTTACACCAAACTTGCCAATAACAAGAATAGCTACTGTAATGCCCTTGCTGGTTATCTAAGTTTGGTTATGGTATTGCCACACCCTAGGCAGAGTGGTTCTAAAACCTTGAACCATAGCTCTATTCATACTGTCTTTACTCTGGTACTGGCCCTTCTAGTCATGGCAGTACCTGTTCAGGCACAAAGCAGCACTCCAAGCTGGTCTGGTAAAGAAACTAAAATCATGCTCTATCTTCTGAAGGAGTCATATCTGGAAATGATCAAGTTGATCACTAAAGGCATTTTTTTGGAAGAAAATAGATAACTGGCAGGACTTGGATGAGTACCTGGAGACCCTCACAAGAATTACCAGCTCTGGTCAGTAGAATTGTGACAGGTACAATGACCAGAAGAAATGTATGAAGAACATCTGGCTGAGAGGGTAAACCAGTTAGTCAGGAAGACCAGAGTCCTATAGTGAGTATAAATATTTGGGGGGGGGCATATTTAACATGGGTAAAACATTTAAGGACATGATTTTATCAGAGTATTTGATTGAAGAAAAATGTGCACCTGCATTAATTTATCTACACTGTTATTATAATGCTACAAAAAAATAACATATACAGAAGTACATCAGCATAGACGTATGTAATGCTTATAAGATTACACTGACTGTACAAAGAAAAATGTAAGATGCATATTTGTAAAATAATATTATGCATATATATGTCAGAAAAGCACAGGTATACATTTGCATAAGTACTCTTAACAACTAGTTTTCCATCTCTGTAGGCAGGAGGAGAAAATGTTTGAATTTCCATACTTTAATTTATTATAATGTTAAGTAAGGTACTACTAATATTAGAAGCAGACTTTTTTTTATGTATGCCATGAATTATTTACAAATGCATTAGTTGAATGACAAAGTCCTTTCTTTTCAAATATGTAACTGCACATACAACATGGCTGAAGTTAGTCAGATACCATATCCTCGTCAGAATAGAGGTGGGGGAAGGGTAGGGGTGCAGCATTGTGAAGTACACATCCAGCACATGCTTCACAGAAATATAAACAATATTATTAGTTCTGCATACATTTTTAAATCAGCACCTTATATATTTAGAATTGAAAATTATTAAGTACACTTTTGAACAGCTTAGGGAATGAAAACTTCCATAACTTGCAACATTGTTCTGTGACTGCACATTCATGCTGAAGTAAATTTATAGACTTAAATGTAAAGCATAAATATTTTAAGAAAACATTCCACCAAAGCTATCTACTTTTGTTTAATACTGACAGTAAATGGGAGATTAACAAATTATGAGAATGCAGATATTATTGTTTGAATAAATGCATGGTTAAACAAATAAGGCAATGAATACACTTACTTAAAAATGAAAATGGCATACTTAGATATAAATGGCAAAAATTAGAATTACAGATAAACAAGAATTGTTTCATTTCTTCTCATTACAACTGAGGCCACAGTATCCTATAAAAGAAGACAGAAGGAGTGGTAACTATAGAGGTTGACCTAGACTTCTGGTAAGCTTGAATAAATGAATGCATACTAATACTGTGTTTAACTGATTTCAACAGTAAATATATATATATATATATATATATATATATATATATATATATATATATATATATATATATATATATATATATACAAATATATGTATAGAGAGAGAGAGAGGAAATAAGTAATAGAAAGTTATGGAGAATCATCTGAAGCAATATAATACTTTCAGTAGAGAGACAGATGTGAATGTATAACTGCAGTATTTCTGTCTTTAACTTTATTGCTGTATTTAATTAATGTACTGATAGATCATGGTAAATGAAGAAATAGATTTCACAACTGCATTACTGCAAGAGTGTGACAGAGTTCTGTATACAAGTGAAGAAAAAAGGTCTATAAGCACAAAACTGAAAGATATTTGTAACTGAAGGAATGCGCGCGCGCACACACCCACACACCCCTTACTCACTCTGACAAGCATCCCAGTTATCTTCCGTGAAGTCCTCAGCTAAAGTAAACCCATCATAGCTCCGTTTCAATGCTCACTGATCTGACTCCATCTTCAGTCCTCCTCCTCGCAGCTAAGGTAAACGCATCGCAAACATGAAACCATCTGTTTCAGTTCCTGCTCACAAACCTGAAACTGTCTGTTTCAGTTCCCGCTCGCAAAACTGAAAATATGTGCAATGCGCGATGATGGACTTGAAGGGCGTTCTTAAAGAAGAACGCCCTAAAAATACATTTTTTTTTTTTAATTTTAAACTAAAAGAAGATTAACTAGTCAGCCGATTCCAGGGGGGTGCAAGTGCACCCCATTGCACCTGCCTGCGGGTGCCCTTGCTTCCAGCCATCTCTTTTTTGCATTTTGTTTGCCAGAAAAGAAATGGTTTTGTTTATTCAGATTTTTTTGAATAAGAGGTAAGCCTTTAAGATTTGTATTGGAGTACCTGAAATCTTTCAGAAACTTCCCAGCGTTGACCATAGATTAGCGCTGCAAGACACGTTACTTAATAAGGACAGATGGGGCAACTTGGGATTGACATGGCTAGGCTTGTAAGGGCTCTACGTCCTCTAGTCTAGTAACCTTCTTTGAACTTATCTTATGAATTAATTTCCCTCTTTCATCATATTATTTGAGGACCTGAGTGGCAAAAGAACCAAAAAATACCTCCTTATCTAAAGCTGAATCCAAGATGTCAGACTTTACCTCATCAGCAAACCTTTAGTTTGTACCCAAGTAAATTGCTCTGTATCCATCTGACCAACAGAAGGAATAAACTGTTGCAAAAGAGTAAAATACCATGAGTGGAGGAGCTCTCTGGTCAGCCTCAGTAAGAAGCTGAGATCCCTTATAAGATCCTCCAAAGCTAGCTATGAAAACAAAATCACCACTAAATCCAAGGACAACCACAAAGCATTCTATAGCTACGTCAAGAATCCAGATGGCAACACCCAGATCTGCTCTGAGTTACAGCAAAAAGGCATGAAAATTACAGAACCAACTGATATTGCCAACATCCTGGCAGATCGGTTTAATGCTAACTTTACCCCCCTCTCACCCCCTAAAAGGCCCATATCTATACAGGAAGAATGCAGAGTCCCTGTAATCACAACTATGCAGGAAAAAGCTGCACTCTCTAAAGCCAAAAACACAGCATCCATGGGACTGGACAACATCCCAGGCTGCGTTTTACACGAATTTCATAATGAACTGGCTCCCCACTTAAGTACTATGTTCAATAATAGCCTCACATCAGGCTTTGTGCCCACTGAATGGCGCACAGCAACAGTTATTCCAATCCACAAAGGGGGAGCCACCACTGATCCCAGGAACTATCGACCTATTAGCCTGACGAGCCTGGTCTGCAAGGCCATGGAACATATCATCATGGAACTCATAAACAAAGACATTGGTAACCTCCAAACTCTAGATCCCACCCAGTTTAGGTTTGTGAAAGGCAGATCATGCCTCCTGAACCTGATCGACTTCTTTGAGGCAGTCACCAAAGCAGTGGATGAGGGTAAGGTGGTTCACACAGCCTATCTTGACCTCGCCAAGGCTTTCAACACCATCCCCCATTCTAGAATTATAGCTAAACTCACTAAACTAGGTATAAATCCCTACATCACAAGATGGGTTGCCAACTGGCTCACTGACAGAACCTACACTGTAAAAGTTGCAGACTCCAAATCTGACCTCAAGGCAGTGACAAGTGGAGTGCCACAGGGTTCCGTCCTGGGACCTCTCCTGTTTGGTATCTACTTCTCTGAAGTACAGGCTAACACAGAAGGCCTCTGGCTGACGAAGTTCACAGATGAATGCAAACTAGGAGCCATAGTCAAGTCCCCAAATGATGTGGACATCCTACAGAAGAGCCTCACTGTGACAGATGCCTGGTGTCAAAGCCATGGCCTCAAGCTCAATGCCATGTACCCATGAACTACCACATAGGCAGCAATCTAATTAACACCGAATGCGTGATAAGAAACCTTGGGACCCAGGTGGACAGTAATCTCTCCTTTGATAGTCACATCACCACAGTAGTCAGGAAGTCCTTCTATGTGGCACAACTCATCATAAAAGGGTTCTCATCCAGGAAAAAAGAGGTCATTGTTCCCCTCTACTCGTCACTCATTAGACCCATTATAGAGTACAACTCCCCTTTTTGAATGTACCTCACAAGACATCTGCAGCAGCTGGAAAGGCCACAGAAGCACCTCACAAAGAGGATTACTGGCCTCAAACAAATGCACTATACTGACCGCCTCAAAAAACTCCAGCTTTACTCCATAGCATATCGCCTACTCCGAGGTGATCTCTGCCTAACTTATAAAGCTATGTTAAACCCAGAGCTGTTGGACATGCTACACCTAAAGAAATCCCAATCCCTCCAAGCTACATGCTCTAGGGACCTAAACCTTGTCACAACAATAAACAGGGCACTCTGGAAGGATAGATTCCTGTCCCAGAGACTTCCTATACTCTGGAACAAGCTACCCATCTATGTCAAGCAAAGTTCGTCATTAGCACTCTTCAAGAAAAATCTTGATGAGTGGATGGGAAATAGGAAATACACCCCAGGGATCACTTCTGTGTCTCTGCTGGACAGTGGCACAGGAAAATAACTTTCTTGGGGGGGTGTAAGCTATAGTACCTTGCTGGCTAGGCTTACATAGGCCCTTAGGCCAATAGCCTAGTACCTACCTATGAACCTATAATCAGTAGCAGTGGACCTAGACACATCTCCACAGTCATACATACTATTCAAAGCATGTTTAGGTACCTGAAAAAGGGTATAAGCACTTTGGTTCAGAAGAGAGCTTTTATCTGTAGGAAGAGTAGACTACAATTCCCTCAGACTGTCCAACATTGCCTAAACTTCCACATCTAAACCTATTTATTTAGAATTCAGAAAGCTAATGTGGAAGAAGACAACATTTTCTTACCTATAGCACAGTATACTGCCCAACCTTTTACCCACCTTATCACCAGGTGAAGGGTTGGTATTGAGCACCAGTCTGCTGCCAGTGTGAAACACAGTTGAAATGGCAGCAGGGTCTGAACTAAGGTGAAATAAAAGAAATATGGTATCCTAAATTACCTTATAGAGCTTATCTGCTCTTTTTAGGGGATGATGGCTGGGTATACACATGAGTACAAGCAGTGTTCTACATGTCCTCCAGGGCCTGCAGTATAGGTGGGATGAGAGAGAAATGAAGTATATATCCATTTGTAAAACATAATACTCCTAATTTCAGGGGAGCATCTATTTGTTCCATAAAAAAATACCTCATTCATCTGGCAATGTTCTGATTAAAGAAGATTCCTCCACAGGAGAATAAGAATTAAAACTGTCAAAGCAATCTGAGAGCTGGGCTTGGAAATCTGCAGAAGAAGCTATATCTCTGTCAAAATCAGAATCATCAGCCTCTTTTTCCTCAGGAATAATTTGATAGGGAATCCCCATCTGTAAGGGCTTCTATGTTCCAGGATTTACTGCATATAATGCCTTTTTAGCCAAGATAAAGGACTCATATTTTTAATAGTAATAACTCCATCAGAAGAACAATGTTTAACTTTTTTTTCCCTTACTAGTAGTTCCACTAGAAGAGGACCAGCTTGAGGGAGACACATCTGTCCAGTCTAATCCAAAGAAGAATCTCCTGGAGTGCCTTACATTTTTCTCCAATGCCCATATCAGACCCTGGAACCACTGTAGACAACATGACTGACCCCTGTTTCCTACTAGCCAAAAGGACTACAGCAGCGCAAGCTGGAGAGGTAAGTGAGTGACTGGTCTTAACAAAAAACTATGGCCACTGCAGGCTAATCCACTATTGACTAAGGTTTAGATTGAGACCCCAAGAATGGAAAGGACTCATTGGTAAGTGATTTTTTTTTTTCTTTCTATGTACTGTATGAGGAGAGCCAGGTGGACTGGAATGATTATCCATGATGTAAATGGGGAAGAATTACCAAAAGTGGTAAACATTGCTGGGGTGAGTAGGCCAGAAGGTAAGTTGTCAGCGAGTGTTCACAAGCAGCACACTTACACTCACAATGTTTTCTCCAGTCCCTTACATTACAAAAAAGTACTGTTCAAACACTCACAAACACACATTGACAGAATCAAAATAGTAGGGAGAAAGTTAATGAAGTAAGCATAAGCAGTACACTGACACACAATTCCCACCTGTTCTTACTAAACTTTTCTGTCACACAACATTCAAAGTTTACACAAGCAGTATCCAATTTTTAACAAAATTAGCCCCAAAAAGCACAATAAAGTCTCTAAGCCAAAACAGCAGTCCTTGACAGCATACTTACAATATTGTGAAAAAATACCAGATTTCTTAAAAGGGAAATATTGCTTTTAGTCAAAAGCAGATGAGTTGCTATTTTTTCTTAAAAGGGTAATAACTTCTAACTAGTTGGGTTCCCCAATGGGGACATATCAGCTAGAAACAAAGCCCTTAACAAGAAGGTCTTGAAGAAAGCTTCATTCTGAATGCGAATTTCCCTTCTGTTGAATAGTCAATCAGCAGGCAGAGTAAAGGAGTTGGGGGAGCCAAGGTTTTTTGAAGCTACCTGGTTGCTGTTTCCTAGGTGGGAAACAACCCATATAGACTTAGGGCTAAAGCAGTGATGGGAATGATGAACATCAAAGTATGCACACCTCTGGCTACTACATATTTTTATACTTAAGGGTTAAACCTGTAAAAGGCTTGGAGAAACATTCACAGAGTCAACTTATTTTATATCATGTGATTTATTAGTTTAAAAGAAGAAGTGTTAGATTGTAACAAGACGTTCTGATGTACTCTTTATGAAAGGTGTTGTAAGATGAAGACACTTAGCTAGAGTTTTTTTTAACTAATTAAAGTGATTAATTCCTGCATATTGGGACATGCTTTAGTGGTGTGGATACTTTATTTTTGCTTTACCTGTTTATCGCCAATGTGGGTAATGTGTGGTAGTCTGGCATTATATGAGCATTAAGAATTGAAGAAAAAGCAGGATGGACCAAAGAGATGAATGAATAGATTTGTATTGTATGAGCAGGAAATGCGATGTTGTTTTGAGAGATGAGGACCTGTGCAGGTTATGTGATGAATTAAGTTTGCACTATTTGATATGTAGGATGTTTTGCAGTGAGTGAGAGTGTGGAGCAAAGAGAACAGGCGGAGAACTGTGAAGTATTCAGGTGGTGGTAAGGGGTAATACAAAATAACATATATGAACAGTTATGTATATTTAGGATGAAAAAATAGATGCCAGATAAAGGTGGAAAACATTATGAGAGCATTTGTTTGTATGTGTTTTTGTGGATGAAGCAAGAAAAGGGGTGAAATATAGTACAAGTGTAGTAAAGGGGAGAGGTGTAATAGACGAATGTCAAGAAAGTTGTCTGTTTTGAGGTACTGTGAGTGGAGTAAAGTGTTAATGTTTAGGAATTTATGTGATTAGGGTGAGAAGGTAAGAAGTGATATGTAACAAGTGGAAGAAGTGATGTGTAAGGAAGGAAGACAGGACGTAATGTGTAAAAAGCAGAAAGAGAACAAGAAGAAATAGTCCAGGATTTAATTATCTGTGCAGGATCTGGGAGTGTTGAGTGTTATGTATATGACTGGCTGCTGTTTTGTTGCATAGAGTTTAATAGGTTGAAATGTAGTGCAAGTGGGAATGAGTGGGAAATGGAGGAAGGGTAGCATATCAGGGGCAGGCACAGGGATTTGTATGTGTTTAGAAACAATCTGTGAATTTAAGCCTAAGATTGAAATCCCCAGGTAATTGAAAGAAACCACTATATTTTATCTTAGTTATTTTGCTAGGGTACGTTAGTTCTCCTGAGGGATGAAAGACATAAGAGTTGCTTGTGTAAGGTGCCCAAACAAGATGTAAAAGAATTGATTAATACATTTTCAAATTCAAAGAGGTAAATAATTGCATAGCAGGCACAATTAGCAATTGTGCAACAATAACCTCAGATAACCTAGTGCCTTAAAATGGAACAGAGGAGGGAGGGCTTGGTGGGCACAGTACTTTAAATAAGATGGTCAGTGCTTTTACTGTTTTTGACTGAATGTCCAGTAGAGGATTTTAGATGATACAAAGAAAGAAGGACAGTGGCAAGTCTGATCATAATCAGCAATATGTGAGTTTATGTGATACCTGATCAACTGTATAAACTCCTGGATTACACAATTAATAATTAAAAACTGTACTGTTACATTTACAATTACATCTTATATTTGAAGAAATCAATCCATCACTGTGACAGCTGTTTGACCTCTGTGCTCTTAGTATGGTTTATTGGGTTTTCCTTAGAGTGTATTGTGCAAAATGGGAGGAAAAGCATTTTTTGAGGCAGTTTATTGACATTTTGTATTTAGAGAAATTAATTTGTTGCTAGGATGGCTGGTGCTCACAATGTGGTTTCTTGGGTGAATCAGAGTATAGTATGAAGAATGGCAGGTAAAGCATTTTGTTTTTTTGATGGACAAGATATTGAGAATTTATATTTGGAAAAATTAATCTGTTACTAGGATGGCCAGTCAACCTTTGTAATCATACTGTGGTTTCTTGGGTAATTCACAAAGTGAATTGAAAATAATGGCAGGCAAAGCATTTTGTGTTTTCAAGGGATGTTTTATTTGCAGTTTATATTTGGAAAAAATAATTGTTACTAGGATGGCTGGTTGAATTCTGCATTCACACTGTGATTGATTGGATAATTCACAGAATTTAGTGTTAATAATGGAGATAAAATGCCTTCTTTATGAGGGTCAGTGTAAAGACAGTTTATATTTACAGAAATTAATTTATTTTGAAGGGTTGTTCTTTTAGGTTTACACAGCTGATAGGATGATCACAAATGTGTTAGGGAGGGTGACTGATTTGAAAATGTATGTTTTTGATAGCTCTTACATTTGTTACTATAAGGACAACTGAAATCTACATTTTATCATTAACTGTTTATCAGAGTCTGTCAGATTCAAAAGGGCATTCTGACCCGAATTTCCCACTATCTTGCAATGCATATATCTTTATTTTCCTTTCAGATATTCTTATGAAATGTTTGAGACAAGACACCTCATTGGTCAGCCATCTCCATGGTTTGGATATTGAAGTCCTGACTATGATGCAGACAACATGAATGTGATAAGGGGCTCATAAACCAGTAAGAAATGGCAGGGGAAGATGAGTGTAAGTGGGAAGTGATGGCTTTCCCATACTTTTATTTTCCTCTTCTCCACCCTGTTTCATTCTTTTTGGGCCTCCACCCTGTTTCATTCTTTTTGGACATCTCAGTGGCTCCCAATCCATCACTGCATCTAGCAGCTCCTCCTTCCTCCCACAGGCTTGTCTGAGTAAGCTTGGGCCAGTGCAGATCATAATGATACCTTGGGGATGGTACTGGTTACTGTGTCTGCTTGCTGAAGGGGTTATTACAGCTTACCCTTATGCCCTCAACCCATCCATTTGCCAACACTACCAACAGCTACTCCTCTTTTTGGACCCCAGTTCCCCTCAGGGAGCATTTCTGATGAACACCCACCCAGCTGGGTGGACACACCCATCCCTCTATGCCAGTGTCTCAGATGCCTGAGCCACTATCAAACCAGGGTCACCTGGGCCATAATTGGACTTTATCTTTTATGTCACTTTCTTGGTTTGTGGTTCATCTTTTCTTTATGATGGGAGGTGACTCTGCCTCACCTTAAGAGCGACACCTAACAAGAGCATCACAGGTTCATGGGTTAATAGGTATTTTCTAGGCTAATGATCCATGAAGATCTTCAGAAGCCAAGCCATTTGCTCCCAATACGTTTCTAGCCCTAATGTTTTTAATATGATTAAGTCAGAACCCGTTGCATTATGATTATGAATAATCCAGGGACAGACAGACATTTACATGTTACTCCTTTCCATAAGGGACAAAGGTGCCAGCCAGGAATGAGCTTGCAATTTCCCATCCACTCATCCATATTATTCTTGAATAAAGTAGGATTCATATTTTGCTTTACATGGACATGAAGAGGATTCTGGAGAAGTGGTATTCTCTGTGATACTTATCTATCCCTCTAGCATATTCTATGTAAGTCACAGAAGAGATTGAGATCCCTTGAGGAAGTGTTTTTTCCATTATTAAACTTGTGGATGTATAGTATATCTGAAAGGATCAGGTCAATAAAGGTTATGTAAGCAAGGCAGAGAGCACTCCTCAGAAACCTGTAAGGTACTGAAAAGAGGGACAAGGCTTTAAGATGATCAGTGTGGCTTTTGTGATTAAGGATCTTAATTTTCTTAGTAAAAAAATCTTGCTGTCACTTGATCTGTGTCTGGTATTTGGACAGGTACATACTGAAGAGAGCATTATACAAAATGATCAGCCTAACGAGTGCAGAATAATATAGCAGAATGATTACCTCACTGCACCTGGACATGATTACCATAACCTTACTAATAAGTTTCACAATGAAAAAGGACCTCTTTACAACATTGAATATGTGGTGATTGTCCATGGGTTCTCACATCCCTCACTAGTGTGTCAATTGTGTGTTGTCTGTCTGGTAGTTAAAGGGAATGTCATGTTTGCTAAAAATACAGTTATACTTTTTTTGGCATTTAGTTTTAGGCCAGGAATTTGTTTAAGGGGAAAGGCCTTCCTGAAGGATCTTGGTATCTTCTGGAGAGTTTATGATGGTATCAAGTTTACAGTCATCTGCAAACTTGGTCAGCCATAAGACATTAAGATTAGTTGTTGACATCCAAGAAGTATATTCTAAAGAGGAATGGTCCAAGGACTAAACCCTGAGCTATGCTACAAATGACAGATCTTTTGGATGAGGTAGATCCATCCACCCTAACCTCCTGGGTTCTATTTGTGAGACAGTTTACTATTGAATGAGTTACAGAGGGATTTACATTTAGCTGGATGCATTTATCAACTATTCCTGAGTGGTGGAAGGTGTCAAAAACACTTATGAGGTTAGGATATAGTGTGTACAGATTTTCCCTTATCCATAGCTTGAGTAACCTTTGTGAAGAAATCAGCCTGATAAAGTAGGCAAACCTGCCCTTGAGAAAATCAAACTGTCTCAATTCAAGAGTTTTTAGGTGACCTATGTCCTTATTTATTAATAATCTGTTCCATAACCATATAGGTGAGTCTTGTCATGCTTATTGGTCTAAAGTTGTCTGAGTCAGGTGACACCCCATCTTTATTCAGGGCAATGACAGTTTCAGTCCTGCACTCATCCTGTACAAATCCTAATAGGAAGCTGATATTAAAGAGTCTGTGAAGGGGTTTTAGGTCCTGTTTTAGGCTGGCAGTAAGCATCCAGGTAACTTATCAGGCCCCATGGAAGCACTCTTCCTGGCCTTGGATAGTGCGTTGAAGACTTGCTCCTGCAAGTTGGCACAATGGTTAAGTTTTTACCTCACAAGCACAAGAAACAGTGTTTGATTCATCCCTTTGAGGGAAATTGGATAAGCTTAAAATGGCCCATAAGGGCAGTTAGTCTAATACTAACCTATAATATAGATCATAGACTTGAAACCTTTAGAAATATTCAAGTGGATTTCTCAGAATAATATGTCATGATCAACAGCTAAGGAATGGACTTTATAATTTCTGGAATAATGAGACACATATACATCTTTATCTTCATCTTCATATACTGTACCCTGCTACAAAAGAGTCTACATTTGTGGGGCAGTCATAATTTGGAGACAAAAACTTTCCTGTTCCTGAAAAATATATATGTATCATCTTTAATTCTAACATAATGGCAAATGCTACAGATTCCAAATTAAGAAAAAGTGTATGTCCTCCAATGGGAATCAAGTGCAAAGAAAAATATTATCTGTGGTGCCTTATACTTCATTGCTATCCAAAAAAAGCCATGTGTCAGACCTCCTTTAAAGCTTCAATATATACATTTGATATAAGATCAACACGATGTTCACCTATGAAATGTATCAAATACTGCCATTCTACTTATAAGGATTTCAATACAGATTAACACTGAAAATGCATGCTAATGCAAAACCTGTTATTCTAGCAACTTTCTAAGTTTATAAGAGCAATAATTAAAATCTCTCCATGATTTTGGGCTATTGTCCCCATCCATTATTTTTGTCATTGTCCAAACTTCCTTTGCCAAAAGTTTGAGAGGTATGCTGGAAAGAAGGTATTTTAACTGCAAATACTATCACTCCATCTACTGCCAGGTTGTCTATAACACACAGGGTGTGTCAGAAGACCACACATGTACTTATCATGATTCCACATATGGCACATCTATGAACTGTACCAATGGTTTGTGAAGGATGACTTCCTCCAGGGTCATGTTCTTGAAGCCAGATATACCCAGAAGTGCTGTCTAATGACTCCTAGTTAAAATCCACAGCATGAAGCAGACTAGGGATAAAAAACACCCTAAAGCAAACAGGAATCATCATGGAGCATGTGTTTGGCCAGCTGAAGGCCTGCATTAAATGTTTGAATTCATTCAGTGATGTCTTGTAGTATGACTCTAGCATGTGCACAGAATTTTTAGTATGTATAATGTTGCATGATATCATACTTAGGAGGCAAGTACAGCAGAGGAGGCAGTTGCAGGATAGGCAAGAGAAGGTGGGGACAGTAGGCAATGGCACTGGCAAAGATGCAGTGGTTTACGCATAGCTCCAGCCCACAGTAAAACAGATATACTACAGTGCAAGTGATGCATGCAAACCCAATACCAAGCTGTGCTGACCCATGTAAGGGATGGCCATACTGTGTTACATGCATAGGCAATCCAAGTAATGATGCACAAAAGGCATAACACAGTTAACCTCATTTGCACAAGTGGAGAACCTGTGAATGTCTTTCACTGGGAAATGCATGAGTGATGAAGACAATGAAAAGTAAGAAACTTTACTTGAGTGTAGGGGCTACAGGGGGAGCATTAATCTAAAAGGGTTTTGTAGAGACAGTGTCACTGGATTTCTGCTTGCATGAAGCACTGGGGGCAGTGGTGGTTTGAGTGTATTTCTGCTGGGAAGTAGCCCTTCATAGATGCAGCACTGTGGCTTGATTTACTGAACAGGCCCAGGGATTAAAAGGGAGAGTGTCTAGTATCCTGTGCATGCACACACCCATGGAGGTTGCCTGTTTCAGGAGTTGCAGTGGTTGTAACACAGCTCTGGCTAGATGTTGGCATTCTGTGTAACCAAGACTGATAGCCTTCACCAGATGCACCATTGTTGTGACTGCCATGACCCTGGGAACATCCACAGCTAGCCATAGTGATCTCTACATTAGATGTAGCTGCGGATGTGCTAGCATTGAGTAAATATTACGTAAGCCATCCATGGCCACAATAACCACTATCCACAGAGGTAGGGATGGAACACCTTCTTGGATGTCACTTGATACATGGCAGGTGATCATGCGAGGACATGCCGTGTTTTACTATGTGACTCACACTGCCAAACCCATCACATATACAGGACATTCACTCCCAGAGGTGATCTAACATGCACAGAATTAGCTGTACTAACTGTGAAATGGCAGTGGTGGTGTGACAATAGGAGGTACTGCCAGTCATGCTAGGAGAGATAGGGCAGTGGATTTGTAACATGTGTCAGCAGAGCTAGCTGGAATATTCTAAATAATTATATGTCATTTTACATATCAAGATGATTTGTATAGATGCTTGTGCTGGTTTTATCTGTGGTTGTTGGCTGAGTTTGTTGATGGAGAACTGGTTTTATCTGTGGTTGTTGGCTATATTTTGCTTGTGTTAAAATGTGTAAACAGTGTGCCCTGCTGGATGGAAAATAGATGTGCATGCATTATTGTAACTGTTTAAATGTGTACATTGTAACAGCATATACTAGAAGAGGATAATTTTAATCCATCTGACTTTGCAAACTATTCTTGAAATTAAATTACTTTATGGGTTAAGCCATAAAGATGTTATCCCACAGTTTTGAATGTAGCCAGAGATGCAATGTATGAGCTAGAGAAAAGGTTGTAGCTCTTGTAGGAAGAGTGGAATAGTTTTATGGTTTTATGACTTCCAGGAGATCTGAGCAAAGCTCTAGCTGTGTGTATCGTGACACATAGGTGCTAAAACCTTGTCCACTTCTAGTGCTGGTGATAGCATGGGAAGCAGAGTCAGATGGCCAGATGTGTGTGATGTCATTCTGTAAGCCAAAAATAATATTTAGATATTAGTAGGAGTTTGCTGTCAGCATTCTGCATTCTGTCTTGGATCTGACAAGAAGGACCACTCACCCACATTATCTTGGCTTGCTCTATTCAGTAGTATCTTAACTAGGGAACAGTAATTCTTTTAGTCAGTACGGAATAGATAGTGAGACTAGCTAAATATTGTTTTTATATAACTGTGGGAAGCTTTCCATCAGTGTTATTTTTAATATTTCATGTGGCTGAAACTCTGATGTTTACTGTAAATGGCTATTTAGTATTTTCTTGCTCTTTTATTATTTATTATTAAATATATTTAAATTTTTCATTGTGGCTGGTCCTTTTTAGAAAATATTTACGTTTTGAGAGTATTTGTATATATTTATTTGGTGATAACTCTGACCACTTCTGAAAGACTTGCTGTTTGGTCACCATTACCAATTGTATTAATAATAACTTCATTCAGTATTATTGGGTAGCCTTTTAAGAGCCTTATAGTAACTGACTGGTGGCAGTGATTTATAGTTGGGGCAAAGTTGGTAGAGTGGGTAATCTGTGCCAGCCTTTCCCATGTGTGTGTGTGTGTGTGTGTGTGTGTGTGTGTGTGTGTGTGTGTGTGTGTGTGTGTGTGTGTGTGTGTGTGTGTGTGTGTGTGTGTGTGAAAATTAAATCTCAAAGAGTATGTGTGTCAGTTACTTGCAGAAGGGACACAAAGCACTGGTTTCACAGAGAGGATGCTGAAGGACATGGCTTGGACACTCAGCTGAGGACCTAACCCTACAGCTGTGCCTATGGGGAATCTTAGTGGGGATCTGAAGAGAGACAGATAGAGACACCCAACCCCCAGGCTAAGTGTGCTCCCTGTGTACTCTTAAGGGAAATTCTGCTTGATGCAGAGAGTTCTGCATCTGGAAATACTGAGTGCTTCCATTTGTATTCCAAGTGAATGGCCTCTCCAATGTCAGTGGTGAGGATTCAGGCTCCTTGATTACTGGCCCAGAGTGGGGATGTCACATGTGGTACTAGCCTATGCCTTCATGATGGCCCTATTTATATGTTGGGTTACACCCAATGATGCCACTACTTCATCGAGAGAATGGTAAGGATGACTCTAATAAGAACTGATACGTACCCCACCTCCATGTGTACACCCCAATGAGGCCTGTAGCAGAATGTTATGACTGTCCTGTAAGAGGTATCCCACTTCCCTGACTTTGAGTGCTCCCAGTAACCTGCTCTCCTTATTTGGTGTGTGTCTTGTGATTATCTGCTGGCACAGAGGATAGGTCTTTGGTCTGCAGTGGGAATCCAGTCTTCACTTTCACTATGGTCAATGGACATACACACCGACACTGTGCTCCATTATCAGAAGCTGTACATCCTCCAAAATCAGGCAATGGTGGGCCCAGCTAGAAAAAACATCTGAGATCACAGTAAAGCATAATACCTTGCATAAGTATAATCTACCACCAGACACATGCACAAGCTTGGATGCAGTCGTGGTTGTGTTTGTAGAGAAATCATTTGAATACCATACAGCTCCCATGTCCACTACAACATTCTGGGACCATAGTGATTTGTCATGGCCTCTGACAGAGGGAATAAATTCTACCATCTCCATCAGAGATGGCTCAACTGATGTCTGGCTTCAGCCTACCTTCATATGCCAGCTAGACAGCTTTAATCCTCACAGCACGTTATGTTAGTGGCCTTGCAGCTGTCTATTTCATAACTATGGTCCTGACCACCTAAAGCATAATGTCCACTATATGAGCTTTCTAAGCATTGTCTAGGTAGTTCTGGTTGGCAGCCTCCTGCCAAAGGAGACATCAGACATGGAGAAAAGGAACTTGAGTGGCATCTTGTTCTCTGGCTTGGAGATCTTAGTTTTCTATGTGGCATTCTCAGCAGAGTCACCATTCATATTCCTCTTGCCTTTATCTTGCATTTTTGTAGGTATTTAAAACAGTAGTATCAACATGTTGGTACTGACTGACCCTTGTAGCACCTTACACACATGGTGCAGCCCCCCCCCCCCCATCCACACACCATGCTTGTGGTGTGTCTAACAGTCATATTTGCTACCAAAACAATGTCTACAATAACATGCCAATACCAATACTGAAAAAAATATCACTCTTACCCCACAACCCTGAAAATGTCCAATCACCACAATGACACAAGTGTTTCCTATCACAGTAACAACTCTTGCACATGTGCTAGAGTTTCAGACTATATATCAGGGATGCTTAGCAACAACCCCAACTACAAGGCAGGTATGAATGCAAATGAGGCTTCAAGTCATTAGTCTCTCTGAACTGATTAGTTTGTGCATTGAATTCATTACCACAACTTGCAACTTCTTTACATCATTATACACATTCCTAAGTACCTCCGGGCAGTACTGTGCATGCACACTTCACAACATGATTATAGGGATATGTAATATCACATCTTGCATAGCATAAATGAATCCATTGTCCTGCTTTCTGTATTCCTGATATATAAGTGGAGACAGTACTGCCATATTTCACTCCTTATAATCTAATGTGCAAATACTGGAATATGATATATACATTTTACAGTCCCACCACAGGTCGCACAACTAAGTTATCTCACTGTGCATAGCAGCTGACAAACTGGATTGCTGGTATGGTTGCAAGATAGCAGCCATATTTCTCTGCTAATTCTGGAATGTGGTTGGTGAAGATGAGGAAAATTCACCTTAAAGGGTTCAGCTGTGGTGCTAGGAGGGAGCTAAAAGCTTCCTCCATGTGTTCTACTGTGAACATAAACTACACCTACTGCAGGTTCTCCAGTATAAATCTGAAGTCTGGAACGCTGTGGCAACAGCCATGACAGCAGAGATGCGCATCCCATGCACTGGTGAGCAATGCCACCTTCACTATAGTGACATGTCATTTCACCTCTTTGGCCAATGGGAAGCAGAGGATGCAGCGTCCAAGATATACTGTAAGTCACATTTGTTTCATCTCCATATACATACTGTCAGTGTGTGTTATCCATTGTACTTACACACTCATGTTTCTTTTCAGAACACCAGTAGTAATTGCACAGAATGTGCAGCTGCACAGAAGAAGAAAAGTGCGCCTGACAGGCATTCTTTACTCCTTGAGTGCCCTACAAGGCACCCAGTTGAGGAAACCTGTTTCACACAGTATAGGGTTGAATATTGATAATACTATGAATGGGTAGCTATGCTACAGGTGGACTTGTGAGCCATGCTGTTGGTGGACTTGTGAGTCCATTCACAGCTTACAGTAATATGTCTGACACAATATGTTTTATCCTATACTCCCACTTCAGTGATATGTTCCATAGGTCAGCTGCAGCACTATGACTATTTGATGCTATTACTCTGTATTTGAATTTGAGTAAAAGCTTCAGTGTGATTGTAATAGTAGCTCAACACATTACAACATTGTCTTTCAGACTGCATATGCTGTTGTATATCGATGTAATTCCTATCATCAGTTGTGTATCATGTTATCACTGGTAATTCTTCTGTTTTTTTAGTACATTACCTGTAATGTTATAAGGGAAAATATGTTTGAGCTGCATTGTCTCATTGAATATGTATATTTCTCTCCCCATCCTCTTTCTCACTGTCCTTTGTATTTCAAAAATGTATTTTATTTTGTTTTTCTTCATTTTTTTTACAATTATATGCAGCAGCTTCTAGATCTGCACTCATTGTTTCAGCAAGAGCTGCCAGCTACCCACCCCTCACAAGTGTCATCACCATCCACCTTGTCTGTAGGACAGGCTGCAAAGCTTATGTCAGCACCTCAAATATTCCCTGCCTGGGACACACTACCCAATACCTCTCAACCTTTGACTGCAAGAAATCTAGACAAAGCCAAATACAATGGAGGGATAAAGGCTCAAAATAGGGACACATTTTAAATATTGCTCCTATAAACTTAGAAAGTTGTTAGAATAACAGGTTTTGCATTATTATGTATTTTCTAAAGGATATGAAGTCTGAAACTCAAATGCCTGTCATTATTTAGTATTATTTAGTGACTTTAATCTTCAATGATTTGCCAGAAAACTGCAAATTTTATGATAAACAGACAAAAAATTTGAGGTAAAAATTTGGACATTCTGTGAAAATGCAGACAACTGAGAGGTATGCACTATCCAGCCCTGCAATGTTGGTTAAGACAGTTGTCCTTGGTGGGGATGACAGCTTTCTGACACAGAAGCAGCTGACCAACATCATGAGGGAGTTGACTTGATAGATGGCTACATTCCAGTACTGGTTATCTCGAAGACCTCCTTCAGTAGCTCATTGAGTCACATCCATGTCCTGCACCGACTCCTCCATCTGATCCAGGGCCCAGTGATGAGAGATCCTAGGGTGATGTGTACACTTTCATTTGGTTGTACACAGCTGAGATGTCACTGCATAACCCCATCATGGTGTTACACAACCTTTTGTTTCTATGCATTCCCTTGTTTGTTGTCCAGTCCACCCATTTTCTGGTGTCTATCCCTTTTTGCCAAATATTTCTTTCTCCATTGTGCTCCCTCTCCCTCATTGTGTCAGTATGTTCCCATCAGTCTTATCTGTCCTCTATACTTGTTTCTTTGTTTGTGTGCATCTTCTGTCTATCCTAACCCACTTACCTCTTCCAACTTCCCTTTCTTCCTTCCAATATATATTCCTTGAGATTATACCTCTCAATTGTACACATTATTGAGGGACACATTTAAATTGTTCAACACGTTTCACTCCACCCACAATATGTCAGGGTATTTTGGAGATTCTGAGTTAACAGGACCAGCATTTCACAACTGTGTTTAATTTCTGGCATCTACCATAGATTTTTTTACTTAATGCTTTACTCTGCAGGTGACAGTTGTGAGGTGTGAGTTCTCTATCTACACACACACACACACACACACACACACACACATATATATGTGTGTGTGTGTGTGTGTGTGTGTGTGTGTGTGTGTGTAGTATATATATTACATTGAAATAACTCATAACCTAGCTGAAACAAAGGTCATATAATAAGAAACCTATTATAAGGCAAAATACCATTCAGTGACAGTGAAGTCACTTGAACTCCAGCAGTTGATACCTGCATATAAAAGGCTGCATGTCAATTTCAGTTTGAAAAATCATAATAAAATTTTTAGAAAATTATAATATGTGACTGAGGTTAAAATGAAATGAACATAATTCTGCTCTTCTACCGAAAGGCTTTAAACAAGCTTCAGTGCTACATTTGATCACACAGTGTTGGGTGCTTCAGACTGCGGTATTAGATTCATATCATGTTACATCAAAAAGAGCTCTATTGAAAGTATGTATTATTTTCATATCTGATGCAGTGGCAACTCTGTAAAATCTATGCAAGATCAGTGCTGCATTTTTTCACCATAAGCATTTTTTATGTAATACCCCCCAATGGAATATAAGCAAAATGCCAGCCATGTGAAATGGAAAGGTCTATGAAATCTTGTATTTGGTATGTACATATACATACAAAAACAGAAAATGGCACCAAACAAAATTAATATTAAGAATGGATTTATTCTCATGTGCAACACTTCAAACAGCAAGCCAAGGTTTTACCCTAATAGGATTCTTCAGTGATAAAAATGTTGGTTTGCTGTTTTCTAGTACTGCACATCAGAATAAAGCCACATTAATGTTTTTGTACTATTTTATTTATGTATGTATGTATGCTTGTATGTATTTGCATAGAAATGGACATTCTGGCCATTCTATGCACTGTATTTGGTTTCTTTTATGTATCTATATATGTAAACACATACATAAACATATATGCAAATTATGTCATCGATTCTATCATGAAAGTCCATAACAAAATATATACAAAATTATAATATTAAATTTGGCATAAATTAAACCTAAAACTGCAATTTTGCCTCCAAAAATTTAAATGCAGCTCAGTAATAAATTTGCCCCACTATGTTGATTGCTTAACATCATGTAATTTGAACCATTGCTCATTACAAATGAATAAAAAATTCTGGAAATATATATGAGATTTTACCTATACTAATGACAATTCAGTCTTGATATATTTTGGTCCACTGCAGCATTGTGCATCTTGGGTTGAAGTCATATATCACCAATGACATCTGAGGAAAATGTAAAATATCAGAATCTGACAGCTAAATGCCCACAAACCCATGTACTTTATATCTCTGTGTAAAGGGATATATTTTAGCTTTCCTTTGAAAGTCTGTACAACACACTCAATAAATATATATTCTGATACACTCAGGTTGTGGCTGAAATCCAATATACTCTATGCAAACAAAATAAATTTAAACAAGAACACTCAAGGATTCAACACATGCAACACTCCAGTATTGTTGTCAGTTATTTAAGTGCAGTTCAATGTTGAATTTAGTTCTACCTCTTTGCTGTTTCAGACCATGGCATTTGAACAATGGCATATTAAACTTAGATAACTTTTTTATGCAGACATATGCATGATTTTTCCCACTGATGTAATGACATCTCAGTAAAAAAAATTGCTCTCAGCCAGTGCCAATAATTCATAAACCTCCATAGAACTTGAGTATAATACAAAATGTTAGCCTAGAATAGAGAAATACCTAGTGACCCTTCCATTTATTATATGCGTATAAAAGACCACATGCCAATTCACATCTGAAAGTTAATAAAAAATTTAGGAAACTGTAATCATCATTTTATCTACTTCAAACTATAACATTTGACACATGACACCTTCCAAATGTAAAAATATTTTCCTTGGGAAATACATATGCAATTGATATAATAAAAACTCAGAGATAGCATATTCTGAAGGAGCGTTACCTTTTGCATATTGAATACTTCCAGTGAAAATTAAGTATAATGCAAAATATTAGTTTATGACAAGAAAGGCATAAAAATACCTACATTTGGTATCTAGGTATAAAATGCTGCATGTCAAATACCTTGTTGACAGTTTATAATATAATTATCAGTAAATTTGAATTTGGGTACAAATTACACCTAAGACTGCCATCTACCCTCAAGGATTTAACTATCATGCGGTGTTGAATTTTACCTACCTAAAGCATAGGTCTGAACAATGGCATGTTACAAGTGAAAAAGTATTCTAAAGAAATATATGATTTTGACTTGGATGCAATGACAATAAAATACCATAAATACATATGCAGGATATGTGGTTGTAATGACAATACAAAAGACATTGTGGGCATGAACTACAGTATGCCACCCTGAGCAGAAGTCATATACTCAGACCAGATGTAGGAATAGACAACTTGACAATCTGGCATATTCTAATGGTAATATATGCATGCGAATAGAGGCCATCAATGCAGTGCTAAATATCTAAAACAAGTTGATGTTTTCTAGTAAATTGATTTGGTCAACACAGTTGTATATTCAGTCATAAACTATAGTCAGGCTGTGTTTTAGGAGAAGAGCTAACAGTATATGTACATATTGAATTTGTGAGTAGCAAATCACAATACCTTGTAGCACTTCTTCTTTTTTTTTTTCTCTGTATGAGCACTTAACATTTCAGAAAGCATCATTTTCACTGTCAAAAATATTAGTTTTAATTCTTATTATTAAGATAAAACAGTGAAGGAGTTCCTCCACAGTCCTACTCAGTCTGGATTGGATGGTCTTACTGATTTATAAGTAAAGAACTTCATAAGCCTATATCTTATGGGTACTTTATGGGTACTTAGAGGTAATTTAGTATGACATGTGACTTTGTGAGTGAACGCTCATTCAATATGAGGACCAGTGTAATGGGTTCACATGACAGGAGAGCAAATGGTATTTTTCTGAATACCATTTAGAATGATACCACAAGTCAAATCCTGCTCAAGTGTTATGAAATGAAGAATCCTTAAGTGTCCTAACTGTTAGTAGCCCTGATTCATGAAACCTAAGTGGATGAATACCAGGAGTTTTTTTACTGTCAATCACAATGATTGATTTTCCCTTTGCAGGTCTGAAAGGAAAATGCCTGAAATATGGCCAACTATATGACATACTTTTTATAATACATATGTACTTAAACAAAACCACATTTAGACACAATGTATCATGATATTTTCTTTCACACATACATATAAATGAAGTTCAGATCTCAAATATACTTTATTTTGGAATGTTCCTATATGAAGCATCTAGCAAGTACATAGATAATATACTTAGCAACTTTACTTAATGGATTTTTGTTTTATATCTACATATGTATGTATTCACTGCATGATAGTTTTACAGTGGTGTCCCTTATATTGTATCAACTTCAGACTGAGTCTGAAAATGATCTTGCTAGATCAGTGTCTTATCCTGGTTAACAAAGTTTAATAAATTGAATTTGATAAAAGAGAAATAAAAATGAGACAGGACTAGTAATATTATTATATAGCTATAAAAGCAAAGTATTCATCATCATCATGTGACTATGGAAACAAAATAGTCCACATTATAATGTGAGATATCTCATTAGGCTACAGCAGTCCAACTAGTGCACCTAAAACATGATGTATATACATGAGTCCATAGAGAAAGATTCTTCATGCCAAATAAAGTGTTGCCTCATGCTTGATGAAGTTGTTCATTCTCATATAAAGTTTCCACAGCAAGGATATGCATGGCTGCACCATCCAGTATCCGAGAACTAGATGAGCTGAGTCCCTTGGTGTTTGACAACAGCTGTCTACTACAAAGGAAGTGGATTACTTCAAGTACCACAAAGGTGTTAGATTATTTGCTGACTTTATCTTCTTAATCAAACAATACTGCTATGTTTTCATTATAAAAATCTTCCCTGGCTGATAACCATTTCTGGTGGACTATTTTTTTATCATTTAATGACTAGGTTAATCCTACTAGCCTAGGGGTTTCTTTTTAAGGAAGACCTTAGGTGGCATTTTTACCACTATTGCCAATTTAACCATGGCATCAAGGAACTTCCCTACTCTTTGGAGCTGCTAGATGGTGCCAGAAGGTTCTTACTGTAGCAAGGAAGATGCATAAGGGAAGCAGAAGCATGGAGGAGGAGAGAAAAGCTATGAAGAGTTTGTAGGTGAAAAGTGAGAATTTGGAGAAAAAAAAATGTTCAATATGGAGCTTCAAAATATAAATAAAGATTTGTGTGTGGTGAATGTCATAAATGAGCAGCATTTAGCTCCCTCCATAGAGAAGGAAGTAAGAGAGTCTGCTAAAGTGGCACAGATAATAGAACTGGTGTCAGGAGGGCTTGTAGATGATGTTTTGTTAAAAATAATCAACCAGGATGATCCAGGAAACAGTACTGCTATTGGGGTGATACAGCAGATAGCATTTTCAGAAGTGCTGAGGATGGTAATGTGGAAAAGCAAGCAGGTGATGTGATAGTAGAGAATTCAGCAGTTAAAACTTATGCAGCAGTGGTAACAAGTAAAAGAGGAAACCAGTAACGGACTGAAAATATATCTGCTTCTGTGGTGGCAGATAATGTAGTACCTAAAACATATACAGCAGTGACAGCAGGCAAAAAGGAGAGCAGCAACAAACTGTAAGTAGAACTGCTTTTAAAAAGAAGACAAGACCAGCTGTGAGAATAAGAACAAAAATGATACTGTAATTGACAGATAATATGTATGAGACAATTTAGTAACTGTTCCGAGTTTTAAAGCGCAATAAATTTGGTCTTTTATACATAATGAAACAGAGATTTTTTTGTGACCTAACATTTGAAACTGATGGACCGATGATGAACAAAAAGAAGGGCATTTATCCATGGAACAATTATTTGCTTTCTGGTAGCAACCTAAATGTTAAAAAAATGTTACTTTGCATTTTAGAATTGATAAACTGGAAGAAGATGATGTTAAAAAAGGCATGTGCAGATCATAATATTGCGAAAGTTAGAGATTTGAGAAACTTAAAATCACAGTTGCAGATTGGAAACTGTTTTGAAGTATGAAAAAAACAGTTGGTAGGATTCAATAAACTCTATGTAGACTTCACATGAAGCCTACATAGAGTTTATATATTTGCATGGTGAGCAGCAGCGGTAATTACATATTCACGCCATACACTGCATTTAAACCTAAACAAGCATGGTTTCATAACCATGTAAACTAACACAAATAGCAAACTTGCGTTAGAGCAAACTAGGTTAGTGGGATTACACAGAATGCCACAATGATTATCAGAGTTTATCATAAAATAATGAATATGGTCCAAGCATACTACAGGACAGTGTATACAGTTGAGTATTGTAGAATCCCATTCCAGGCATTCTGTACAAAAGTTAAGTAATTGATCTGTAAGGGTACATGGACTGCCATTTAAAATAAACAGGCATAGAAAGTATGTATATTGAATATGGGCACACAAATGAATTGTAGGAATGAACACAGGGAAAGAGGACAGGTGAAACATCATAATGTAGAGCAGATGAGGGCATGTCAATAGAAGACAGTTGTAGCAGGAACACTAATCACATATCAACATGGTACAGTATGGACTGCACAGTGAAAATGTATATTATGTGACTGTCAGACAAGGTGACATAAGAATGGAGAAAATGTCTTTGTGATATAACCTTCCTGACATGAAACAATAGAGAGGACACATATCAGGGATGTTATATACAATTGAGGTTGGTTGCATATTGTAAAGGTGGTCAAACTGATTTACCTGAATATTTTATTTTTATTTATTATTTCACATTTATTAACCGATTTGGTCCAGCTGAGTTACAAAAATCCAGTTTTCAGTGGAGACCTGTGGAGAAAACTTCCAATAACTTCTAAAGCAATAAAAATTAAAAAGAAACATTATACATAAGATAAAATAGAGTACAAACTGGAATGGTGGTATACAGAACAGATTACAGTTGTCACATAAGAAAGTGTGAGTACTAAAAATATAAACATACAAACAGTTTAGACACAGTGCTGAAAAGCTAGCATGTTCTAATATTTACAAGAATTAGAAGTAATGCTAAGACACTTCCTAAGCAGAGGTTGTCGAATGTGAATAGGCAGAGGTATACCGGAGATTAAGTGGGTTGATTGCAGTGACAGATCTTGGAGTTAAGCAGGTGATCTTTTAGTGTCTTTTTAAAGTTGTTGGCATGAGTTATACTTCTGATGTATAATGGGAGTTTATTTCAGCTATAAGACACAAAGTATTTATAAAGATTATTGCCTATATTTTACAGGGTTTGTCCTTTTTCTGCCTAACTCCCTTTCCCACTGTAAATTTACCTTTTCATTCGCTTCTCTCAACAACACTATTATAAAGTTGAAACACAAACTAAACTCCTCGCCACCATTATTGATGACCAACTAAAATTTGACCTACATGTCCAACAAAGCATCAAAAAAACCCACCAAAAATTAGGCCTACTTTACAGAAATAAAAAACTACCTTAGTGCAGAATCCAAATGTGCCCTTGCTCAAACTTTCTTACTACCCACCCTACTCTATGCCTCCCCATCCTGACTAACCTACAGTCTTCCCTTATTTACAAACTCGAATCAACATACAATAAAGTCGCTAGATTTGTTGTAAATCATCCCTACTCCTCCCACCACTGCCTGGCCATACAGAAACTTCACTGGCTTGAACTCCTACATCAACTTTCACTCAACTTCAAACTGCTGACTCCCTTCTCAATAACCCACTACTTGCCCATCACTTTCCAAACTTCTGTCCTATCACACCTCCAATAGTCCTCTTCATAGTTCCATGCAGGCAGTAAGATGCATTATTGGACAAATTTTAGTTGGTCATTAATAATGATGGTGTCATAGTCCATTGATTCTGTGTGATAGGCCTGGATATAGGTAAAACAGTGCATCATGCCTATCTTGATCTGGCCTAGGGTTTGGACAGAATCCACCACTCAGGTATACTCTCCCAGATAGAGATAGAGAGACATATTAAGATCAATGAAAGAAATAGACTGCAGAAGGTCAGTAAACCCAAAAAGTCAGAAGTTTTATAAAACAAATGAACACAGTAATTAGGATTGCCCATAGAGATCTATGTGATATAACAGAAGAAAACGGGATATATTACAGTGCATCTGAATTAATAACTGATAAAGGTCTACCACAAGCACACAGGGTAGTAAGAAAAGGGAGGGGAGAGATCTAATACCATCATGGATGTGTCGAACAGAGAAAACTATAAAGCGATTAAGACAAGAGGTGTCACCATTACCTTTAGAAGAATATAGAAGATTGAACAGATCAACAAAAATACTTAAAACGATAGACGTGATAAAAGCAATGCGCAGTATTAGAAGAGATCAGTATCTATCATCCACTGTCACAAATAAGAAACTAAAAATCTCTGCACAGGCGGAAAAACTTAGAAGATATGCAGATAAATATAAAGGAAAAGTGCAAAATAAGCAATTTATTGATAACCCAAAAAAGTTTTGTAGAGAACTGGGAAACAAGGTAAAAGGAATTAAAAGACCACCAAAAAAGGAAGAAATAGATGTATTTTGGAGAAGTATATATCAAGATCCTGTGGAAAATAACAAAGATGCTAAATGGAGAGAAGAAGTAAAAGAAAGAAAAAGAAGTTTAAAGGTACAGGATATGAAATGGGATAAGTAACAGCCCGAGAGAGATTGATACAAAGTTAAGAAAAGCCTGTAATTGGAAAACATTGGAAAACCCTAGGCCCAGATGCAGTAACTGACTTCTAGTTAAAAAGTATGAACATCCCTGCATGAAGATTTAGCCATGAGTAAGAACTATTTATAAGCACACTCCAAACAGACACTAGTCTGGCTAACAACAGGAAAAACAATGCTCCTACTTGAATGAACCTGCATGCTACCCTAAAATTATAGACCAGTAACTTACTTCTGTTGATGTATAAACTATATACACTGGAATTGATGCTGACAGAGTTTATAGTCATTTAGAAGAAAGCTCAATTATGACAATAGAACAAAAGGGGAATAAAAGAAAGTCGTATGGAACAAAGGATAATTTGTTGTTAAATAGTCATAATGAAGAACTGTAAAAAGGGGAAGAATCTAAGTATGGCATGGACTGGCTACAAAAAAGCATTTTATAGTATTCCCACATTCATGGATAAAATATTGCATAAAAATCTTTAAGATACACCCTACACTGATTAACTACATTACAGTGGCCATGAAACAGTGGCAGACCACTTTGCAATTAAGCCATGACAAAGGACAACTTATTATCCCAGGGATAAAAATTCAAAGGGAGATATTCTAGGGTGACTATTTGTCACCGCTACTATTCTGTCTTGACCTTAAACCATTAAGCTGTCAACTTAACAGCTTAGGCCTTGGCTATAATGTGGCTCCTAGAAAACAACAAAGTGCAGACTACTCATCTTCTCTTTGTCGCTCATTTAAATCTGTATGGCTCATCAGGTGAGGAACTGAAAGCACAACTGCAAGTTGTCAAAACTTTTCCAGATGATATAAGAATGTCATTTGGTCTTGATAAATGTGTAAAAGCAACCTTTAAAGCAGGAAAACTGCAGCACCAAGAAAACATCACTTTGGGACAAGAATGTGATATAAAAGAACTTGAGCAGGAGGGAGTATATAAATATTTGGGAACTGTTGAAGGATCACCAATAAAACATGAATACATGTGAATAAAACTTAGTAAGGAATACTTTAGAAGATGTAAATTAATCCTGAAAACAGCATTGACATCTAGGAACAAAATTCAAGCTATAAATGAATTTGCTGTTCCTCTCCTAATTTACAGTTTTGGAGTGACTGACTTACCCCAAAATGTGTTGGATAGATTAGACAGGAAAACAAGAAGGATGCTTCATTTTCTCCAAATGATTTATAAAAATCAGTGCATACCAAGATTATATATTCTCCGTTCCAAAGGAGGGATGGGCTTCCTTGAAATTGATTACATATATAGATCTAATTGTGGGACTGCACATGTGTTTGAACTCACAAGACCCAAATGAAGTGAAAGTTTTGAAACATGGTGAGAATAAATCTAAGATGGCCTCTGCTTAGTCTAGCAGAAGCATATCGACATCAAGCAGGAATGGAAATCAAACCAGAAGTAGATAAAAATCAAGCAGCAATTGAATGTGCCAAAAGCAAAAGAAAAAATATAAGGTGAAGGATCAGATGAGAAGGCAAGAAATGTGGAAAATACATAAATATAGTTGGAAGTATAGAAAACTTCTGGAAGAACCTCATGTTGATCAGCAACAAACACAGGAATGGCAAAGGAGAAGCGAATTCAAACCAAGAGATGAAAGGTTAATATTGGCAGCCCAAGATAGTGGGCTATGTACACATTGGTTTACAATGTCCATTGAACATGTGGGAAAAACAGACAAATGTAGGTTTTGTAAAACAGAATTTAAAACAGTTGCACACCTCATTGCTGGATGTGACATACTAATGGCAGAAGGACTGTATACAGAAAGGTATAATAATGTGGCAAGATTGTTGCACTGGGGATTGTGCAAACTTTATGGTATTGAAGTGGCTGAAAAACACTGGAAACATGAGCCAGAAAGCATTATAGAAAATGAAGTCTTCATCACATGGTTCATCCATTAACAACAGTCAAAATATAGATTCTAGAAAACCAGATATAGTGGTCCATGAAAAGAAGACAACTGTAGCATTGATCATTCAAATCACCACACCCAGTGACTATAGTGTCTTGCATACAGAGAGAGACACAAAGTCATAAAATTTCAGGATTTTCAGGGCAGGCAGAAACAAAAGCAATGTACAAGAAAGATACCCAGACAATTCCAATAGTAGTAGGAGCAACGAGTCTTATAAAAAAGAATATGCAATTGTATTTAGATATGTTACCAATACATGTAACCCCATACAAATTGCAGAAGGAGTCCTTACTGGGCACATCATGGGTGCTGCAAAGGGGACTTCTGACTAACATCAAAGATTGAAACAATACTAATATCATGAACTTTAATCATACTTTGACTTAGGTATGGGGTCCCTTTCCTTCATGGTATTAGAAACCTAAAAGACTTGGGGAAATTAAAAAAATGGAGATTAACCCTGAAATCACTAGATGGTTAAGCAACTGTTTCACTGACAGAACACATAATGTGAAAGTTGGTGAATCAACCTCTTCCAGTAGAGCTGTTACCATTGCATGCCCAGAGGATCAGAGCTTGGCCCTTTACTGATTGGAATCTGGTTCTCAACAGTCCAGGATAAAGTATACAGCCTTTAGTTTACTAAATTTGCTGATTATTGCATATTGCATGTAATCATTGAGTTCACCTATGATAATATTTTGGCTTTTTGCAAAGTGGAATTCCATGCTAATTACAGCATTGATAACACTGCCCCTATGCTGAAATCCATAGATGCAAGACCTGGGAATACATATAGATAGCAATCTGAACTTCAACCACCTAGTGTGGACAGTGGTATGGAAAGGTTATATTATGCACCTTATGAGTAACACCATTATATCCAGATCTGTGGATGATATAACAGCACTGTACTCAAACCTCATCAAAACAGTAATAAAGTGTAATACTCCCTTTTGTATGTACTTCACCAGACACTTGCAGCAGCTGGAGAGACTACAGAGGTTGCTCACCAAGAAAATATAGGGCCTATAAACCATACCATGATGTATGTGAATAGACTAAACGTCCTGTCACTGTAATCTATGTCATATAAAATGAGGTGACTTGTGCCTGGCCAACAAAACAGTCTCTGACTGTGTCCTGATGTGAATACTGCACATCTGCAAATCAGACATCAGCAGAGTCTAGTGAGAGAAAGATGGTAATAACAGTGTCCCACATGCTGGTGTAAAATGCTGTCTGTAATGTCAAGCAAGTGTACAAACACACATATACACCAGTCAACTGCAGTGAGAACAGAACTCCTACCTATTTAAGTATACCAACTGGAAAGCTCAAGTTTATAAGTGATGACATCAGCAGTGTCTGATGAGATGAAACTGGTAATAGCAGTGTCCCACATGGTGGTGTAAAATGGTCTGTCAAATGTAAACCAGATGTACAAACACACACATTGCAGTTGACTGCAGTGAGAACAGAATCCTTACCTATCTATGTACATCAACTAGAGAAGAGAGTACTTTCCACAAGCACCACAGCACAAATCCTACTTTTTCATAGTTGCAGGGCAACTTATAGTGGATGACATCAACACTGGATGCTGCAGAGAAGATGTTGGGAGGCATGCATGGAATTAATGTGTAGGCATTTGCAATGTCAAAATATTGGCAATCCATGGGAGTGGAATGGTAAAGGATGCACACTTACACTCTTTTCACTAGATAGACAAACAGACATGCCTCCAGTTGACTGCAGGGAAAACATAACCCATACCTAAATATACTGTGGCAGCAGGGTTAAATGCATTAACACATTTCTTTTTGATCCCAGATGATATAGGATTTGAATCCAGGTGTATATAATGATAATACAATGAGACCATACTTTACACTACATTCTCCATGTGTTACTGTTTGTTGACATAGAGTAACATGTTTAAATGGCATTGCGTGGAGGTAATTGCACCAAGAAAAAGACCTTCACTGTTGCTTGGTATTGGTGTGTGATACCAAGCTCTGCGCAAACATAGAGGTCCAAATGTGAAGGGCTACATTGTTTTTTGTTACTTGTGTATTGTGTGTGATTCTATTTTTGACCCAATTATAGGTGTTAAATGGGATAGATAGGAAAGTGGTGAAATAGGGGGGGCAAGAGGGGGAAGAACAAAGGGAAAGCAACATAGGAATGTGCAGGAGGGAGGTAGGAAAGAACTATAGCAATACATTTATTCAACAGTGTAAAATGATAATATATGCAGAATAGTAGCTGAAGTTGAACTGTCAGTTCCACAAAGAGGGATGACAACAACGCAATCATGTTGTATAGCCAATTGGACCAAATCAAGTATGTCAGGAAGACACATATGTTGAATGGAGAGCTATGTATGGGACCATTTTTTCTGTGGGACAGGTGCTCATTTTTTTTTTACTTCAGTAAGAGAAGAATACTGGGTAAGAAACACTTTTTTCAGGGTCAAATAAGTAGGGTAGGTGAGGAAGCAAATACAAACAGACAGGACAAACAAGACAAGACGCAGTGACAGTGAATGTGGCAAAAGTTTGGGGTATACAGTATTGGGATTAAGCAGGGGACAATGTAAGCTCATGCCCATCAAACATGGGGGCAGTGAGAATCTAGTCCTCACCTGTAGGACTGTCATCACTGTCCCCTTATTCCACTGGTTGCTGGAGTGCTTGATGTTTTCTCCTCCTATATGCAATGAGGGAGAACAGCCTCTCCATCCAGTGTAGGTGTTCAGCAATGGTGCAGTGCACAGCCCTATGAGCTAACCCTGGCATCCCCTGGTGGGTGATAAAATTCCAACATCTGTCAGTACTACCAGAGGGTGCCACAGCACCACTGGGGTAGTGCTACCTGAGAGGGCAGATAGTGCAGGGGCAACAGAGGCAGTACTGCCAGGTTGGGTCCCAGATGTGCTGGGCATTGTTGCTGGAGCCAGTGGAGTGGGGGAAGGTTGATCTGCTGGGGTTGGCCTACCTCACTGTGCTGTGAAGCATTTAGTGATTTGTTGCAGATGGACGACATGGAGACATTGATGACATGTAATAGAAAATAAAAAAGAGATAAAGGTTAGGGTGAAAGGAAAAAAAGAGTTAAAATCAGTGCCATCATATGTGACATATAATGCATTATAATTATATAACTATTTTATCTGAACTATTACATTTAAGTATATGTCCTAACAACTACACACTATAATTATGGATTGCTCAAAGTAATCCTTGCAATGTGCATATATTGCATATATGCTTGGCCCAATTATACAGATTGCCGTTAACAGCAGGGAATTTACACCATTTGGGTAGATTTTAATTTATGTAATATTAAAGAATTGCAGTATTGTATATTTGTTACTTGTGGTATTTAAACTCACAATCTCTGACTACACTTAACTCCTAATGTTGGTTTGTGCTGCAGACTTATGCATGCATACTTGTTTTAACAGTTAGGATATGCATGCTTACTTTGCTATTACTGTATAAGAAACAAAAACAACTATTTTTAACTTTTAAAGCTACAATAATAGTTCTCTTGTGCTGCATACATACCACTTGCTTCTCTAAGCCTCTCCAGACGATCACCGTGAGCCTGCCTATTCAACTCAATTTCAGGATTAACTGTGAAAAGATGAGAAAAAAACAGATGAGCATTATGCATATCAATCTTGTCTGTATTTAGGTTTCTGTGTGTTATAAATTCTGTTTATTAGCGTACTTACATAACTGTGGGATATCACTAGTATGAAACTCATCAAGCCACTGGTTGAGTGTATACTGTACCTTTTTAGGTTGTTGAAGTGGTACCTACACTGTTCTCCAGTGCATGGGATGCCAGTCACACTAGATACAGCCTTGTCCAGACTATTCCATGCCTATACAGAAGCCTTTGGCTGTGATGCTTTACCAGAAGTCCAATAAATATTCTGGAGTCCTAAACACCCCATCTCTGTAGCCCAAATTGGGCACCTTCCCCTCTAACACCAGCCATGTCTAATCCCAAACGTAGAGCAATAGCAAATAATGATTTCCTGCCAATTCATGTTATTGTGTTTATTGGTAGTGCTCAAACCCGATAAATGATGTCAACTGCTTTTGCATGATGTTAAGTGAAGCGCAGAGGTGTCAAGCAGGGAGAAAAGCAATTTTTGAAATTGGAAGGGTAATGTGACACTTGATGTTAGTTTAAGGGGTGTTTGCTGTTGTAACTGTTAGGTGATTTAGCTTTACTGATATGCATTGGGGGCATGAATGTCCTGACCTGACATGTTTGTTTGGCTTTATACACTGTTAAAATTGATTTTTACAGTGTGGGATCCAAACCTGTGTATAAAGGACAAAACATTTTCTTCCACAGCATTGATTTATCATCTTTGCCATAGAATATGTGCTTCTCAGACATATTCATTCCTCCACTTTTCTAGCTGCCACCCCTATTACCAAAAAAGAGGGGTTGTTAAGGGGCAGATGGTTAGGGCAGCTAGAATGATCTCGGATGAGATTGATTTTATTGAGGAATGTCATTTATTGGAGAATATGTTTTTAAACAGAGGGTATCCCACTACCCTAGTTTCTAACATCTCCGCTGAAGTTATTACCGAAAGACAACTAGGATACTTCAAACCCTTATTGACTAAGGACCATGCTGCTGAAGATGAAACCCTCAGGGTTGCTCAAGCAGACTCCCCCATTAAAATAACTCAAAATTGTACAATCAGTTTTCTTAATACTTATAATTTAGATTCTGCTCCCATTAGGGGCATTCTCAACAAAAACTGGACTCTCATTATAGAGGACAGTAACTTGAATAAGATCTTTGGAGATAAACCAAAAATTACTTATAGACGGGGGCTTAACTTGAAGTCACTTCTTGAGTATTCTAACAAGCCATTAGTCGTAAAAACTAAAGCTATGACTAAATGTGGTGCATGTCACCAATGTAGACACATCAACACTTCTTACCAATTTAGAATACGTGATAAATGGTATAAGGTTCAGGGTAAATATTCCTGCGACACTAAAGCAGTTGTTTATACTGCTAGTTGCCAAGATTGTAATTCTTTTTACATTGGGAAGGCGGAAAGAAAGATCAAACAATGCATTTATGAACATCTATATGCTATAGGTAGGAAAGATATGACCAATGCCTTAGCCAGGCATATAAATGAATTTCCAGATCATAATTTTAAGTTCACAATTTTGAAACAAATAGTACCGGATGTGGGGGGGGGGGGCATGGCAGATCAAACTCGAAATAGAGGAGTTATTTTGGCAAATTAAGACTGCAGCATACTTGCCCCCAGGCCTTAATGAAATGGTTTCCGCTAAATGTTTTGTAAAATTGTTAGCTTTGAAAAGGTAATCTCTGCATGTTGTTGCATAATTTAATTATATGGAGATTCAGTTTTTATTATTTATTGTTTAGTATGACCTGTTTATCAATTAACATCTATTTCAAGAAACCAGGTCTATTATAGTATGACTTACACATTAGATTGTCATTTCTCCTTTGCTTTTATAGGTAAACTTAAAGCACTTTGGGGTGGCTAGTGTTGTTTTATAACTTTTTAATTTTTTAATTTGTAATTAGTATTTAATAGAGAGTTTTTCAATGTTGACCATGTTATTAATTTAATATGATTTCTTTAATACATTTGGTTTTGTAAGAATAAATATTGCAATATTTATACTAATTGAATAATTGGGACATAGCAATATTATATTAATACACCCATGTGTTTGTGTTGCTTGTCTGAGGAAGGAAGAGCATTGTCTTTTCCGAAAGCGCTAACATTATTAAATTGATTCAGTTTATCACTCTTGCTTATTTCACTTTTTCCGTTTTAACCAGTTTGTGGATTATTTGTTTGTTTTCATGCTTCTCAGACATAGTCATAAATACAAATGACAGATTGAGGCATTAACCATCCATGTGCCTTGTATATTCATTCATTTTTGTGTGTCTTATTTAAGTGTGAACACCATCCAAGTCCAGATAGCAGTGTTATACTTATAGAAACATAGTAGACAATATACCCTCAGTCATAATTCATATCAGCTCCACTATCTATAATTATGTATAAAATGTTATAAGTGATATTTAATATAATGTGAAATGGAACAACAGTAACATGTCTGGAATTTCCTGTATTAGAACCCAGGACCATGTGTATGGCAGCCCTAAACGTACACCCATTGCTGCAGGAATATTTAAGTAGCACTTGTATATTTTCCTGTTTATTATTTTAAGCTGGACTGACACAAGAGTAACTATATGTTGCACTTGCTGTATTAAAACCCAGGACCATCTGTATTACAGCCCTATACTTACACCTGCTGCCACAGAAATTGTTATATAACAGTTGAATAATTTCCTGTTCATTCTGAAATTCTGTGTGATAACCACCATGCAACACCATTTAGTGTGTTTGCATGGTGCCCAACAGAATTAATAGAATGTATCTGTTTTGAAATTGTTAATGTCTGTGTCCTGTCTGCAGGTGTTCTATGGCTGCAGGTGTTGAGGAATGTTTCTAATCACCACACAACATTGCTTAGTGGTGTTGAGCAATGGAAATCAAAAACTGCAGCAATGTATCCTTTTTGAATTTTACACTGTCCACTCCCTGTCTACAGGTATGATGTCTGCTTCTTGTGTGGGCCTCTAGTCCAGGTTTGTGCACTGGTAAGAGTTGCTAAAATGAGATAAGCACAGTTAAACCTGACAAACCCTGGCATTAAAAATGAAAAATTAGGTGAAATGAAGAAAATAAATCCATTAAATAAACAACAATATGAAATGTATATTGGTACACATGAAATATTTTTACACAGGTCTGGATTTGAACTGACACTGAAATGACCCTTCAAAACACAGTAAGAGGGTCCTATTCCTTTTTGACACACAAACAACTTTGCAGCAGAGAACTAAAAGTCTTTGTACATACAACCAACTGCAACACCATCTACAGTACTAACAAAACATGACAGTTGTTTATACATGTATTAATTTCAGAAGTAGTGCACTGAATGATCATACAACCATTTATGACTATTGTTTGCATAAATGCAGCTTTGTCTTATCTCTCGGTATTGCTCATTCTTGTCTTATCTGACCAGTAATCTGAGACAGAGACTCTGTAAGGCATTCTGTATCATTGTCTTTAGATGTGTGAGGGTATTAAATGGAAGTAATATACAACTGTCAAAAAATGAAGAGGACTTTGGATGTTACATAACAGAAACTGTGAAGTGTGTGCTGGTTACTTACATTTAAAACCTTGATACAATTACTTCTACACTTTGTATGTCTAATATGTCTGACACACACCCACTGGCAGAAGGGAAGTCTAAATTGCTGTTGTGTTTTCCTTCTCCCTACCACTAATCATTCACATTTGCAATCCATTAACAACAAACACTGTGGCAATGCCTGTACTATGTTTACATGTGCAACATCAAGCCAAATATTTGGGATTTAGCAATTCTAATGAGTTCACACCTCATTTGCATCTTCACCATGCCCACAGCCCTGAAACTACACTATAAAAAGGGAACCATGTAGCTAGGGAAACTGAAGGTGAGGTGACTTGTTATGTGGGCAACATATAAGAAGATATTACTTTGGGATTTATTGTTACAGGAGACTATTGATCTTGATAAGGCATGCTTGCATTTTTCAGCTATATACACTGCATATGCTGAAATGTCAGAAAGAAAATGTAAGAAAAATCTGTTAAAAAAATATATATATATATATATATATATATATATATATATATATATATATATATATATATGCATTAGAAAATGTTAAGCAAATGCTATTTTTATCTGTATGCATTTCTTAGAAGTCTACTAATGGCATTGGCATGTTTGTCTGGACATTTTACTTTCTCAGATGCATAGCCTTATTAACTGTCATTACAAATTCTAGTGTTATGACTCTTTTTCTCTTTATACTCTTCTACTGTTATTTCTGTGAAGTGTTAATGTTCTATATTGCGGAAGCCCTTTCTCTTCATGTAGATGCTTCACTGTTCCCCAGGTGGTGGCTTGATTTCTATGTGACTACAATCTATGGCACCCAGTACTTCCAGGTAGTGTGCTACAGGGTAGAACTCCTGCATATTTGTGGCCCTGTCCTCAGGAGTATGGGGAAAATATATGTGGTCACTGACATGTTGGAGCATAGCATTCAGGAATTGATGGAGGATCCTGGATGCTGATGTGTGTGACACCCCCAGCATGTCCACTGTTGGTCTCTGAAAGGTTTCTGTAGCTAAAAGTCTAAGTGCTACACATACCTTTGTTTCCACTGGTATGTATTCCTCTAGGTTTGCTCTGGGTTTGAGTTGAAGATGACAGATGTTGCACAGGACCTGTAGTGTGTTTGTATCTACCCTGTAGCACTCTACAATTTCCAACTCATGCAGATTGTGATAAATTAACCAGGGTCTGAAAACTCTTCTCCTTCTTGGCCCAAGTCTATTAGCAGCAGCATCAGCATAGACTACAGCCTATAGCATATGCACATAAATTAAAGCAGCAGCAACCTCTAGCATTGTATCTGTGTAGACTCCTTTCTGTGGCTGTATTCCAATAGGTTTGGAATTTGCAGAAAAACAAGTACTGAGTCTATATGGTTGCTTTATAGCTTGTCAAACAGCTCCTCCATCTTTGATTAATTGATTAACATACAATTCAGCTAATTATGCTGTAATTAGCATGCCACTGTGTTTACTATGGTTGCACAGCTCTACATGCTGCTTACTGAATACAAAACAGTGCATTACCTTGACATGTGCACAGCATTAGTGGACAGTGTAGGGTTTATTGAATCTGCCCTTATGTTTATTTTATTGGGAGGAAAAGAGAACATGGTATTTTTCTTTTTTGAAAATGGTGAAAACCTCGAAAAAGTTCTGTGAAGAAAACGTTTTTGAGAATATTAATGACAGACAATATTGATATGAATATGATTATGTATGGATATTATAAAAACAAGAAGAAAGAATATGCGAGAAGGGCAGACAAGAATTTATTTTATGTAATATGAGTTATTTGGATGAAAGACTGAATTAAATTTTGTTTAATGGAAAAAGGACTTTGGCATATGTGTTGCAAAAAATAGGATTGTGATTGTGGAAGAAGGAATGGGGGGTCAATTATGGAAGAGTAACAATGAGGATGTTATAAGAAAAATGATAAATAGTAAAAAATGGAAATGTGTATATATGCACTTATAAATATGTACATTTTGTAAATATGTAAATAACGTGCTTGGTTTATGCTGTGCAAAATAAAAGAATCATGTTCTTTTCAATACGTGCCATGGGATCTCTTACATCCACCGAGTTGCCAACCTCAAGCAGATGGGAATTCAGTTTAACATTTCATCTGAAGGATGACTCACACATAGAAGTGCAGCACCTCCCTTATAATGCACTCTTTTGTCAGCAATCCAGTCACTTGGAGGGAAACATAACCCATAGCCTTTTTGTCTTCCAGCGCCAAAGATCAGCATGCTATCCATTGTGCCACTGACACTGTAGCCAGTGTCAGACCTGTTTGTAGGTATGTTGCTAAATAAATAAACTATGCCTGTACAAAGATGCCTTATCACTAATTATACAGTGTCTAGAATACCAAGACCTTCTACTGTGAAAAATAAGAAAGCATTTCAGAAACTGACATACATGAAATTAGTTTTGAAAGTGAGCTGTCATGCTATTTGCACACAGGGTTAGAACCAAGTGCTCTAGTATGTTATTGATGCACATGAGGGTTTTATGTAGAAGAAAATGTTGTAGTTTTCTTTCCCTAATGGGTGTTGCCAACTTCAGTTTAAATAAAGACTTATGCTATGCTTCAAGTTTCAAAAGGTTAATGTTTGTCTTCATCCAAGCAAAAGCAAAAATGAATGCACAATGAGTACATTCATAATTTATTTTAGGTGCATGATCATGCTGATTCCTGAGGCAAGTGGGACTGATTCTATGCATTTGTTGTGTTCTTTCCACAAGACATGTCCATGTGGCATAATGAGACATGTTTCCTTATAACATTTCATTACGTTCAACAAAAGTTGTCTGGATTGAAAGCTGAGACTTCTGGGGTTTATTTGGCAGCATCATGAATATTTCTGAGTGGCACGAATATAACTGAAAAGGTAAGAAATATATACAAAGACCACAAATACTAATCAAAAAACAAGAAAACGCTGTAAGAAATATGTCTGGTAAGGAGCTGTTCAAGAAGTTATAGACTTTATTGTTCAGATCTGTACTCTGCAGAAGTACATGAGTATTAATTTCATTACTTCAGATACATAGGCTTCAGCTACAAAGATGGTTGTTGAGTAGAGGTAGATAAGCATATGTAGCTTTGTTGTTATCATTTAATATAGAGGTGTTAGGCCACTATGCAAATCATACAATTGCAATTACAATTCAATGCACGGCTATTACTTATACATCTTTGGTGAGGGTTGCATTTTGCCAAATGATGTTTTGCAAGTTTTATTTCTTATATTCATATTGCTGTGTCAGTACCTTGTGTCACCCGTAAAGAAAAGTGTCATCAGAGTAGCAGTGACACGGCTTCTAATAATATGACTATTTCTTTGATGATGGTAGTATATTTTTATGGTAGTGCGTCATGTGCAGCTTAGTCAGAGATGTTATAATATAGCAATAACCCACGCCTGGGTGTGGATAATGCTGGATTTACCCACGGTTGGCGTGGTTTGGCCCCGAGGGCGAAGCCCGAGGGACCAAACAAAGACAACCGTGGGTAAATCCAGCATTACCCACACCCAGAAGTGGGTTATTACTATTATACAATGACATTATTTAAGAAAAGAAATAATTACTTTTCTTAAATAATGGCATTGTATAATGCTTCTTTGCTGCCCTTCCGCAGCTGACTGGTGTTCCGCGGCAGGTCTGATGTACTGTGCATGCCTACACAGTACATCAGAGCTGTGGGCAAAAGCAACGGAGAACGCAAGATCTCCGGTAAGCTTTTACTGTTCGCTATGTTAAATGGGTTTAACATAGCGAGACAGCTTAAAATAAGCAACGGAGATCTCCGTTGCTTATTTTAGCTGTCTCGCTATGTTAAACTCATTTAACATAGCGAGACAGGTTTAAAAAAAAAGCAACAGAGATCGCAAGATCTCCATTGCTTTTTACACACTGTGTTGCTATGTTAAAGGAGTTTAACATAGCGAGACAGCTTTAAAAAAAGCAACGGAGATCTCCGTTGCTTTTTTTAAATCTGTGTCGCTATGTTAAACTCTTTTAACATAGCGAGACAGTGTTTTATACTAACGGAAAAAGTCCGGGCGACCGGACCTTTTTCCGTTAGTATATTGAGAGATTTACAACGGGCACGCTGGTTGGGCTGGCCAATCAGCGTGCACGTTTTAGAGTCGGCATTGTATAATATACTTTTAACTAATTTCATTGCAATTTTCTTTTGGATCAGCATATTATCATACCAAAGTGCTACAATGTGATTACATTTGATTCCAAAGGAGTCTGAAAATGCATCTTTTTAATAAAAAGTGCAATGTTTCTTGCAGCTGTATGTTAAGTGACAGGTACATACCTCTTAACTACTATGATTTAGGCACAGCACTATGATTTTGGCCCTCAGCTTTAGCTTTTTGTTTTTGGCCCTCAGCTTTAGCTTTGTTCCTTCTTTGTCTATGATTTTCCTCATAAAGTCTGACCTTTTATGGGTATGTACTTTACTAAATATATGAACTATGGCTATACAAAGTTACCCTATCACTAACCATACAGAGCCTGGTATAAAAAGACCATTTATTGTGAAAACTAAGAAAGTGCTCCTCTTTTTGACCAACTGCTATGATTTTAAAAGCTATTGCCATGAGTTTCGATCACTGGCATTTGAGATGTATGGACAAGTGTTCAAATGTAAGATGCATTTTTTTCATTGTAACATGATCTACAATAATCTGCAAGAAAAGTTACTTTTAGCTAAAGCTTTAGATGTTGGTATTGATTCTGTACTTGAATGAGTCTAGCATAGATGGCATGGAAGAGGCAGACTTTTTTGTTTATGCTTCAGTCATGTGGCATGCCTCAAAATAGTTTGACAGGGAACACTGTGCTGTAACAATTTCATTTTACAGACAAAGCTATGCATTCTGCATATCCATAAAACTACATCTGAGAGACACTCTTTCTCTGCCTTATCTTTCCATTAGCTTATAATGTGAGTACTGTGATACCCTGTTTTCTGAGGTTTTATCTTGGAAAGGTATTAATCACTTTTAAACACTCCTTCAGATTTCTTTAGTGGCCATCTACTAAATTTTAATTTAATGATTATTACAATATTATGCCTCAAAAAAAATAATTTAGCCACTTTTGTTGAATCCAAGGAATGCAGTTTCAAGTTTACTTGTACTGAGGTTTGAAAACAGTTAACTGTAACCAGACTTTGCAAATTTGTCAGTCTCCCCAATAAGCATATACTTGGTTCTAGACTTGAGAGAGATGTTTGGTGTCACATTTTTATACCCTGAGTAGTGATCTGACAAATGGGTCTGATATTTAAGGTTGTATATGACTTAAGTAAAACTAAAATATCACTGCATGCCTCATCTAGAGTCCAATTATAAATGATGCTGTGCCACATACAGAATTAAATAGTATGAGATTTTCAGAAAGCTATAATAATATGAAATGACTGCAGATTCAGTTATGCACAGAAAATAGAAATACATTTTTTAATAATGTTGTTGTTGTTGTTTGTCTTTTCGGCTTTTCCCGGTTAGGGGATGCCACAGCGGAACTCCGGTCCGCTAATGATTGGCAGTAGATTTTTTATGGTGCCGAGTTGCCAGCCTGCCGCCCAACTTTCAGCGAAGGCACACCCATTCACACATGTCTTTCGAAGGCCACTTGACCGCGGGGAGAACATGCAGACTACACACAGAAGGCACTCCAGCCAAGAATCGAATGGGAGAAAAATAAATGTTGTAATAATAATATATAAATATGTGTTGTACTGTGGATCTTGCATGCATAGAGGAACAAGACTATAAGCAGTCAATGAGCTTCTTCCTGTAGTCTAGGGATTGATTCTGTCAGCCTGCAACTGCACAGTGTGGGGCTCCGAGCAACTCTGTTAACCAGATTGTGCTGCCAAGCTGAGCCTGAAATGGTCTGTGTGGATCATTATTCTGTCCTGAAAAAATATTACAAATAAATCCATATGTAAAAGAAGTTTTGCTTCCAGTTTGGCTATGTAAGTGTATCTCTCACAGGTTGTAGTGCTGGGTGGTAGGAGGAGAGGGTTGTCTGTGTACATGAGGCAATTGCTGCATTGCCCCAGTATGCCCAGATTCACCAGGTGGACAGGAGAAATCAACAGAAGCTGACCCTTGGACATGCCTGGTTTGGTGCTTTTTTTGAAAAGTACAGTAGCTATTTTCCCTTACCTTAACAAGGTACTTTGCAATTATAGGCTGTTAAGTGCCTATTATTAATTTCTCCTTATGAATACGAAAGTGATCACCCCCTTTCAGTCTATCTTGCTGTTTTAAAATAGTGACTCCAGTAAAACCTAACTTTTTAGACAGGTAAAACTTAAGTTACCTATTTTCACATTTAACTTCTCTAGTGCACACTGCAGTGTTTAGGATAAACCATTTTTTTCATCTTACCTTTAAGCATCCCAGTGACTAGCACTTGCTCTAATACCTGCTGGAAAGCACTAGGAAGCCTTAAACTGATACAAGCACTCAACTCTCCTTATTCATAAGGATAAATTAATCATAGGCACTAAACAGCCTATAATTGCAAAGTACGTAAGGGAAAACAGCTCTTGCACTTTTCAAAAAAAAAGCACCAAACCAGGCATGTCCAAGGGTCATCTTCCATTGATTTCACCTGTCCACCTGGTGAATCTGGGCATACTGGGGAAATGCAGCAATTGCCTCATGTACACAGACAACCCTCTCCTCCTACCACCCAACACTACAAGCTGTGAGAGATGCACTTCCATAGCCAAATTGGAAGCAAAGCTCTCTCCACCCAATATTGTGCTAGACAGTCAAGAGGAGAAGGTTGACACCCACACTACACTTTAAGCAACACATAGCCCCTCTAAACTCACACCACCAACACCCACACATAGCAACACTAGATCCACATATGCAAAGGCCCTTAACTGTAACCTGCCCAAGCAACAAGGATCTCCAAAGCTGAAATGCAAACAAACACCAATCACAACCAAAGTGTCACATAGCTCATAACACCAGTGTGCCACCCAGCAACAGCCCCTAAGGCAAGACAACGTACCTAACACTTTAGTCATAGGTGACTCTATAGTCAGGCACACTGATGTCCCACGGACCAGGCTGAACAAGGAGAAAATTACAGTGAGCTGCCTGTCAGGTGCCAGGATCTGCCACACAACTCATGCACTCAAGTCATTCCACAACAAGTACAAATATGACTCTGTCATTGTCCATGTTGCAGTGAATGACTTGAGATGTACCTCCCTGGACTACATGAAAAGAGACATGGAAGAGCTCTTGGATCATGTGACCCAGGTAGGTATGACCCTAGCCCTGTGTAGCATGCTGCCTTCGCCCAGAATGATACCACAATATAAAGACAAAATGATTGACTTCAACAATTGGCTAAGCTACTGGTGTCATTCAAAGGGGATCCAGTGTCTGTCTGCCTGGGACGACATGATCAACAGACCATGATGCTTTGCCATTTATGGTCTGCACCTGTTGCCCCTAGGATCAGGTTACTGGCTATGGATCTTGCCTCCCCTGCAGTGCCTTTTTTTAGGCAAAGTTCAAAGGACAAAACCACCACCATAACAGGTACAAGCATGCAAAATCTGAAGGTAATGCTATTCAATGCTAGAAGTCTAAACCTCAAAATGCACTCTCTCGTGGCACTCCTAAAAATGGAGAACATCAATATCTGTTCAGAAACTGAGACCTGGTTCAAGGATTCAGAGAGCACCCCTGCAATACCAGGCTACAACTCTTACCACACTTTTCAGCCAACAAACCAGGATTGAAACACTAAAGATGGTGGAGTGTCCATATTCACCAAGGATATTCAGACCACCAGGTTAGTTGCCCAACACAATGCGTCTGAAATTCTCCAGGAGCAACTAACACTAGGTAAGACTGCAATCCAAATTGTAGCTTGCTACAGATCCCCCTCCATGCCCCAAGATTCTCACTACACCTTTCTAAACATACTGGAAAATATTAATATACAACCAAACACCCTAATACTGGGAGATTTCAACTACCCTGCCATTAACTTTGAAAGCTACTTGTGTACCAACACCTTTGCCCAACGGTTCTTGGAATTCATAAATTGCAATGCCCTGGATCAACTAATCCATAGTCCCACCAGGGGCTCCAATATCCTAGACCTGGTCATTACCAACATGGGAAATCGATGCTCCACACCTATGGTCACCCCCTCATTAGTCAGGTCAGACCATAAGCTAATCACCCTTAACATCCACATCCCACCCCAACCCCCCAGTAAGGAAACCTCCATAAAAAACTTCTCCAAAGCCAACTTCATGCTACTCAAGTCAGAAATTACAAATTTCAAGACACCCATGCAGACGGGAACTGAAAGTTCGACTGCTGAGTCCTACACTAAGGCACTGTATGAGCACATCCACTCATGCATGAAACGCACCATCCCAAATAGAACCAAGATGTTCTCCTCCAAAAAATGGAAGCCAATCTGGTGGTCCCCTGCTAAAACAAACTTTACAACAAAAGGAAGAAACTGTTGCAGAAAAGAGTAAAATCCCAGGATGCAAAAAACTCCCTTACCAGCCTCAGTAAGAAGCTGAGATCCCTCATAAAATCCTCCAGAGCTAACTACGAAAATCAAATTGCCAAAGATTCCAAAGACAACCACAAGGCATTCTATAATTATGTCAAGAATCTAAATGGCAATGCTCAGATCTGCTCTGAGCTACAACAGAATGCCATTAAATATACTGATCCCAAGGATATTGCCAATATCCTGGCAGATCAATTCAGTGCCAACTTCACCCCCCTCTCACCCCCTAAATGGCCCATCTCAATACCAGAAGATTGCCAAATTCTGGTAATAACAGCCATACAGGTAAAAAAACACACTCTCCAAAGCTAAGAATACAGCATCCATGGGACCAGATGACATCCCGGGCTGTGTACTACATGAACTACAAAATGAACTGACACCTCACCTAAGTGTCATGTTTAATCATACCCTCACCTCAGGCTTTGTGCCCACTGAGTGGCGCATAGCTACAGTTATCCCACTCCACAAGGGGGGATACATCTTGGATCCCGGGAACTACTGCCCCATCAGTCTGATGAGCCTGATCTGCAAGGCCATGGAATGTATTATCATGGAACTTATAAACAAAGACATTGGCAACCATAAAACACTGGGCCCCACCCAGTTTGGGTTTATGAAGGGCCGATCTTGTCTCCTGAACCTGATTGACTTCTTTGAATCAGTCTCCAGAGTCATAGACGGGGGGTAAGACAGTCCACACAGACTATCTGGACCTCGCAAAAGCCTTTGACACCAACCCTCACTCTGGAATCATAGATACAATTACTAAGCTGGGTATTAATCCCTACATCACTCGATGGGTTGCCAACTGGTTTACTGACAGAACCCACACTGTAAAAATAGCTGACTGCAAATCCAGCTCCAGACAAGTGACAAGTGGAGTACCTCAGGGTTCAGTCCTGGGACCTCTCTTGTTTGGCATCTACTTCACTGAAGTACAGGCCAACACTAAGGGACTCTGGCTAACAAAGTTCGCAGATGACTGCAAACTTGGAGCCATTTTGAATCCCCAAATGATGCGGATACTCTACAAAAGGGCCTTACAGAAACAGATGCTTGGTGCCAGAGCCATGGGCAGAAGCTCAATGCCAAGAAATGTATAGTTATCCCCTTTGGGAAAAAACATGTACCCGTGAATTGCCACATAGGTGGCAGTACACTAAACACTGAAAGTGTGATAAGAAACTTAGGGACACAGGTGGGCAGTGGTCTCACCTTCAATAACCACATCACCACAACAGTCAGAAAATCCTTCTATGTGGCACACCTCATCACTAAGGGCTTTTCATCCAGAAAAAAGGAGGCCATTGTCCCACTGTACTCATCCCTCATTAGACCCATTATAGAATACTATGCCCCATCTGGTATGTACCTCTCAAGACATCTGCAACAACTGGAAAGGCCGCAGAAATACCTCACTAAAAGAATCACAGGCCTAAAGCAGATGCCCTATGCTGACCACCTTAAAAAACTTCAGCTATACTCTGTCGCATATCGTCTACTCTGTGGTGATCTCTGCTTAACATACAAGGTCATGTTAAACCCAGAGCTGTTGGACATGCTACACTTTAAGAAATCCCAATCCCTCACAGCCAAACACTCCAGGGATCTAAACCTTGTCATCGCAATAAAACAAAACATGCTGGAGGAATAGGTTCCTGACCCAGAGACAACCCAGACTCTGGAATAGACTGCCAATACATGTCAAGCAGAGTGCCTCTTTGGCCCTCTTAAAAAGGATTGGATGGGAGAAAGGAAATTCACCCCGGGGATCACGTCAATCACCCTGCTAGACAGGGGTCCAGGGAAGTAAATAGTGTGGGAAGAAATAGCCAGGGAATTTTTATGGCTAGGCTTGTATAAGTCCTAGGGCTGATAGCCTAGTACCAACCTATGAACATATGAACGTATGTGTTGCAAAAACTTGACATTTGAAAAAAGTATCATTCAAGAAGTCAAGAAATTTTGTAATGTCAAATACCATAGTCTGCCTATTGTGGTCATCACACTGACTGCCAGTCTGATAAAACTAAATGACTGAAATAGTACCTTTAAATGTAAAAATGTAATTTAACTAAAATGAAAAACAGACAGATGTAGTACAATAATGGTGCATGTTACCCTTAAGTAAATGTTGTAACCCCAAAACTGCACAACAGCAGAGAAGGGACAAAGACCACCTACAGTGAACTCTGTCCAGGTCCAACACACACAGATACATAGAGAAATATTGCATAAAACAAATAGATATATAGAGACAGAACAGAGCAACATACCTAAATGCACTAAATTTTACCATTGTATTACATCTGTTAATACTTCCATCATTGACATTACAGTGGAAATCCAACATTGCTTCCCAGTACAACAGATGCAAACAAATGTCCTTTAACTTAATGTACATCAGTACAGAGGGATGAAAATGTTGTGTGTGTGTGTGTGTGTGTGTGTGTGTGTGTGTGTGTGTGTGTGATGAGTGCAGCTGCAGTTAAACCACCTATTCTTCCCAGGAACCAGCAATATCAAATAAGAACTTAATAAATAAATAAATAAAAACAAACATACTGCCAGACACAGACCTCCAAATTCAGGTGCAGCACAAAAGATAGCAAGGATAGAGCATTAGGGTACAGTCACAGATTGAATAATGAGATAAGAATTGAATACAAAACTAAAGTGGAATTCCATTTTCTAGTAATACATTTCCTAGCAATTGCAAGTACTGACCACAATGAAAACAAATTATCTTTATTCAGAGGATAACCATCATTAAGACTGAATAAAATGAAGGCTTTAGACAGCAAGAATAAGTCAGAAAACAGAGCTTTTAAAAAATAATCTATGTCACTCCAAAACTGTGTTAGCTTAAGACAATCATAAACATATGTGGTCAGCTTCACAGGTCAGTGGGCACCTCCAACAAGAAATACTATTATATTTACTAAGTTTAGTTACCTTATCTGGTGTTAGAAAAGCTCTGTATAGAAACTTCCAAGTAAATATATTCCAGTACTGAGAACAAAAGGTGAATTTAACAGATAAGAAAATGTTGGATTTATTTTCTTGAGATATACAAGGAAATTGTTCTATTGTAAATGATTCCAAAAGTTATGGTGAAATTTTGATTTGTAGTTTATTAAAATGTTATATAATTTAGAGTGATGTTATCAATGTTGGAATCATTGTATACAATTTCATATAAATATGCTATTACTTTAGATTTATCCTTAAAGGAGGAATTACTAATTATTTTGCAAAGCTCCTGAGAGTAAGTTAAACACTTTGTAAGAGTAACCAATCATGAGATGACAAGATTTTCATAATACGTTGGATATCTAATACTTTATGATCTTTGATGCATTGTTCCCAACAAGTGAAGTTTTTGGCTTCCCATAAAATAAAAGTATTTTTATGTATTTTATAAAAACATTTTGTGATACTGAAAGGTATTAATAGTTCAAACCAAATTTTAATATTACCATTAGCATTAATGAATTTCCTAAAATTGTTAAAGATAAAGTTTATAGAATTAAATTTTGTAGGTATAGAAGTATTATATTGCAAGATGTAAAAGAGAAAAAAACAGAACTTATTAGAATAATCGTTAAAAGAAAGGTTCTTTAAATGAATATTCTTATTTAGTAAAATGGTTAAATCTAAAGATTTCCAATTAGAGGTATAATTTGGATCTACCCAATTCAAAGTTACTTTAAATATTGAGGCTTTGATATAAGTTTCGATGTCTGGAAAATGTAACCCTCCCTGATTCCGTGGTCTGATATGATGTAGAAAGGAAATTTTCTTTCTATTGGAAGATCAGAGAAAGTTTAATAAAAGTTTATTTATGTTTTCAATTAAATATTTTTTTTCAGGAGGCATAAAAAAGCTTGGGCTGTATATACAATTTTAGGAAGAAGAATCACTTGTATTAATTGTAGCCTATCCTAAAAGGGAATTAATAATCTGTTCCACATATCTATATGAATTTTAATTGTATTTAAAATATTATTATAATTAGTTGTTATAGTCTTCTCTGTGGTGCTACATAATTCAATACCTAAATAATCAAGAGAGTTTACTTGATTCCCAATAAAGTGGTCTTTACCAATTTTTGTTTTTTTCTTTTTATTTAATAATGTATTTAAATTTTAGTTTATTAAATTGAAGACCAGAAATTGATTGAACATTTTTTCTTGAGGATTCTAACTCTGATTGGGTTATTTATGAATTAGGTAATGTAAACAATAACATTATTTTAAATCTATATTGGTTATACATATCAATACCATCAATCTTTGGATTATTTCCTATTAATATAGTAAAAATTTCAATATCAAGTGCAAACAGAATAGGAGACAAGGGGCAACCTTGTTTGGAGCCTGTAATTAAGGGGATAGATTATGAGGTAAAAGGACTTAGTTTAACAAAAGCCAAATTGCTAAATTGTTTATACATATATATATATATATATATATATATATATATATATATATATATATATATATATATATATTTTTTTTTTAAGAGTAAAATGAAGGAAGGAGGAAAATCAAAAAAGTTTAAAACTTTAAATAAAAATCTCAATTTAAAGAACTGAAAACCTTTTCAATATCCAACCCAATTATCAAAGCTTTGTCATACCTCTATTCAAATAGAGAGTTAATATTTTTCTAATATTATCATGAGTATGACTTTTATATATAAATCCTGATTGATCTTTGTTAATTATATGGGACAGTGGGACTTTTATTCTATCAACAAAAAAGGACATAAAAATGTTGTACTCATTGTTTAAAAGAGAAATAGATCTGTAAGAACCACAATATTGAAGATCCTTGTTGTCTTTCAGAATGGGGGTAATTAACGGATATCTCCAAGAAGGAGGAAGGTTACCTTGTGACTGAATTTCAATTAAAGTTTTGTGAAAAAAGGAAGTGATGGATGAAGGAAAAAATGTATATATTTGTATAATTATATCCATTCCTGGTACTTTATTAGGTTTACAATTTTTAATTTTGTCTGAAACCTCTTTATATGAAATTTGTGAATGAAGATCTATTTTTAATTTTTCTGGAATTTTCTTAACATTAAGAAAAGATATGTCTAAGTTTGAAAGATTGGCTTCTAAATTAACAGGTTTATTGTGATCTTTTTAATAATATTTAAAAGCTTCAAGAATGTCTCCAATGTCAGATACTTCCTTTTTCTACCTTCATATTTAACAATATTGGTAGGCTTAGAATGCATTTTAACCATCTTTGGCAGGTGTGTATTTTCTCTTTTCTGTGAGGTACTCTGCTTGACATGGAGAGGGTGTCTGTTCCACAGATGGGGAGTCTTTGGGACACAAATGTATCCCACCAAGTTCTATTAATGTCAAAGACCAGGTTGAGGCCTTACGTGTGGATTGCATGAGTGGAGTTTGACTTATGGATATGCAGCAACTCCTTCAAGTTTGGGTCTGAGATGGCCTTGTATGCCAGACACAGGTCACCTCTGAGCAGTGTGTACGAGACTGAGTAGGGGGACAGGGCTTATAGCCTATCTGTTTAGAATATGCGTTTGAGACCCTGGATTTTCCTGGTCAGGACCATCTGTGGTATCGCCTGCTGCTGCATGTGCTTGGCAAGGTATATGCCAAAGCAGACATTATACTCAGTAATGGATCTGATAAGGGAGGCGTACAGGGATGTTATGACCTCTTTATTCCTGAATGAAATACCCTTACTTATGAGGTGGGTCATGTAGAAAGCCTTCCATACTATGGAGCCAACATGGTGGTCAAATGTCAGGTTGCTATTAACCTGGGTGCTAAAGTCCCTCACAGCTGATTGCATGGTTAGTACGTTGTTATTAATGTGATAATTAGTGGAGATGCCATTTTCCCCAAAGAGGATAATGATGAATTTCTTGGTATTGAGTTTGAGGCCATGCCTCTGGCACCAGTCATTAGTTTAAGTAAGACTGTCTTGAAGAATGTTCACATCACAAGGGGAATTTAAGACAGCATCCAGCTTGCAGTCATCTGCAAACTTGGTCAGCCACAGACCACTAGTTTTGGCTTGCATCTCAGAAAAGTATATCCCAAACAGTAGAGGCCACAAGACTGATCCTTTGGATACCTGCTCATTACGGGTCTACTACTAGAGGTGGCTTCCCTGATTTTGACTGAGTGGGTTATATCAGTGAGCCAGTTAGCAACCCATCTGGTAACATACAGGTTGATGCCTAGCTGGGAGAGTTTATCTATTATGCCCGAGTGGGAAATAATGTTGAAGGCTTTGTTTAGGTCAAGGTAGGTGGTGTGTACCATCTTTCCCTCATCTATGGCTTTGGTATCTTTTTTGAAGAAGTCTACCAAGTTTAACTGGCATGATCTCCCTTTGACAAAACCAGACTGTGTGGGGGTCAAGCATTTGGAGGTTGCCAATGTCCTTGTTTATAAGGTCCATGATAATGCATTTCATAGCCTTGCAGATCAGACTAGTTAGGCTGATGGGCCTATAATTTCCTGGGTCAATGGACTCACCACCTTTGTTTAGAGGAATGATAGTGGCTGTCCTCCATTCTGCTGGGATGAAGCCAGTGCTCAGGCTTTGGTTGAATAGAGTACCTAATGTTACTGAGAGCTCATGCCTAAGTTCACATAGAACACAGTTAGGGATGTTGTCAGGTCCCATGGAGGCTATATTTTTTGCCTTTGAGAGGGCATTAAAGACCTGCTCCTGGTGATGAGGGGAGGGGTGAGGTGCTGGGATGTAATGGTTTACTGATGGGGGGACAGGGGGCTGAAGGTTTCACTGAACCTGTCTCCCAGCAGGTTGGTTATATCTATGGCATTTGTGTATGTGGTGTTTTTGACCACCAGTTCAGAGCAGATTTAGGTATTACCTTTGAGACTGCGGGCATATGTGAAGAAGGCCTTGTGATTGTCCTTAGTGGATGTGGACAATTTGGACTTGCAGTTAGCCTTAGAAGATTTCACCAGTGACTTTATTTGCTTGTTCAGATAAAGGAAAGATTGCTTCCAACTTGGCACCTGCTCTTTCTTGGTCCTGGACAGCAATTTTTTTTTCCTTTTATTATACAGTTTGTTTATTGCTGCTGTCCACTAGACAGGTTTATTCTTCCTTGAGGAAGATGATTTGGTCCTGTCAGGTATTGCTGAGTCCATGCAGGTACATAGGTGCTCATATAGTTTTTTGGTGTAGGCTTGGACATTAGTGCTAGTTCCAACTGAAGGGACAGTGGCTGTGAAGCTGCTTATATCTGCTCTCAGGAGATTGTAGTCAGCTTTAGAAAAGTTATTTTTGTTTGACTCTGACAAGGGGGGGGGGTCACGAGAGATGGAGACTTTGAAAGTGATCGCTTTATGGTCAGATTTTAGCAAGAAGAATGACACTGCAGGGGTGCTACAGTGGCTACTCATGTTGGTTAGTACCAGGTCCAGGATATTTCCACCTCTAGTGGGGGTATTGACCAGCTGATCCAATGCATTGTCATTGATGAAGTTAAGGAATCTCTGAGCATTTGTGTTTGGGCTAGAATAGGTCTTCCACTCTTTGGTTGAGTAGCTAAAGTCTTCCAGGTTCAGGGTAGAAGGTTGAATCTTGATGGATTCAAGAAAATCCATATAGGTGGAGTGGGCATCCTGAGTAATGGTTGAGAGTTTGTAGTTAGCTATGATTTGAATAGGTGTTTTGTAATAGTTAACTGCACTTGGAGTGTCTCCTGTGTGTCATACTGTTTAACCAGCCTGGAGGTGTGTATGTCATTGATAAATATTGAAAATCCACCTCCTTTGACTATGTAGCCCTCCATTTGCGGTCTGAAAGTGTGATAGGACGAGTAACCTGGTAAGGCTGGGGTGCTCTCTGCAGCTTTGAAACAGGTTTCAGTGACTGCACAAATGTCAGCATCCTCCAGGGCAAGGAATGCTTGCAATGAGTGCAGTTACATGCTAAGACTCCTAGTGTTTAGCATCATGACATTTAAATTTCATCTAGAAGAATTTTTCACATTGGTGATTTTGTCCTCATGACTTTGCCTAAAAATGGCACTATGGGGAGGCAAGAGCCTTTTCCAGAAGCCTGAAGCCCAGAGGAGACAGATAAAGGCCATCTCTGGCAAAGCATCATGTTCTGTTAATCATGTCCTCCCAGGTTGTCAGGTACTGGATCCCCTTAGAATGACACCAGAAACTAAGGCAATTGTTAAAGACAATCATTTTCTGTTTGTATTGAGGCATCAATCTGGGTGACAGTAGGATGCTGCTTAAGACTAGGGACATATCTGCCTAGAACACGTATTCAGTGAGCTCAATCATTTCTCTCTTCATATAGTTCAGAGAGATACATCTCAGGTCATTCATAACAATATGGACTATGACAGAGTCATAACAGTACCTGTTGTTAAGAGACTTGAGTGCATGCACGATACGGTGGATTCTAGTACCTGACAAGCAATTTACTGTGACTTTCTCCTTGTATAGGCAGATGAGGGGCACATCTGTGTGTCTCACGATAGAGTCTCCTATGACTAGTATGTTGGGTTTGTGGCTGGGCCTTAGAGTCTGTGAGACACAGGCATGTGTACTATGTGAGGTGCTTGGTGCTGTGGTTTGTGATGTGGTGTGTGTGTGTATATTTTTACCTTGGAGGTCTCTTTTGTTTAAGTATATTTTTGTTGAGAACTACTGCATATGTAGGAGTGTGTTGTACAGATGTGGGTGGTGTTAGAGGTGTGTGTTTGTGCAAACAGCCATCTCAGTGTCAGATGTACTGGCTTGTGATTGAGACAGCAAGGATTCTAGGTTCTTAATGTAATTGCATCTCTCCCATATTGTGTTCCTAGATGGTGGTAGTAGAGGGTTGTCCATGTACATGCAACAATTGCTACAGTGTCTCATGATGACCATAATCAACCAGAATAGCAGGAGAAACTATAGGAAAGTGTCCATCCATGGTTGTCAGAATCTGTGGAAGAGAGATCAGGTATAGAAGAGTGTGTACTATCTGAGGAGAGTATCTATAGGTGTAAGTAGGGCTGGATAAAATCAATACAGTAGCTGCAAGGGACAGCCCTACTTACACAGGAGTGCAAATAAAACAGTGCTATTTATACTTAAAATAGTGCTATTTATAGTTAAGAAATTACACTTTTTTATTCAAGACTAGTAAAAACTGAAAAAGTAATTTAAAAGACATAGTAACAATGAGAATATAAAATCTCAGTATCAAACATGGAATTATCAAAATTCCTAGTCTAACAGATAAACAATAATCTATTAAACTACCCTTCATAACCAAGCAAACTATGCCAAATTGAGCTCTACATATAATGCATGCATATAGGAGATAAAGTTTAGGTAAATTAAATAGATTTAAAGGAACTGCTCAAGCAACACAAAACAGAATATCAAATATTAAAACTTATCTGACAGGATTAAAGAAAATCTGACCATTAGTCAGGTGTGATAGGACTGGAAACTTCCATTAAGAATATTCTAGAACAAATGGTTAAAAATAGCAAATGAGTTGTTTGTTGTTTACAATTATGTAAAAATATGTTAGATATAACTAGATTTTCTAATGGCTTAATCCTTGTAAGAACAACAAATGGTTTGTTAATTAATCACATTATGAGTATGCCCAAGTTAATACAACAGAGAAAAAAGGGGGGATAGCATACAAAAATATTTGTATGGGATTCTTAAAACAATTGTAATGAAAAATCACTGGTTATAGAGACCCAGGATGACATATTATTCAATAACAAACATGACTTTGAGAAGATAGTTTCATTACTTTCCTCTTCCCTTTCTTTGTCCTTTTTGTCCCCCACTTCCCTTTCTCTCTTCCTTTTTCCCTCCTTTCCACTTCACCCTTCACACATTCTTCTTTTCCACTTCACCCGCCACACTATTTTAAAAAAGCTCAATGTACAAATATTGCAGGATGAGTACTGAAATAGCATTGTTGGAAGAGACTCTACTGTAGCACTTGAGTCAGAAAACCTTGAGGAAACAACCTGAGAAATAGAGAGTAAAACAATTAGAGTCTCATTATATCATTAAAAAAAATGCTAATCTATATAAATGTCTGAAGATACACTAGACAACAATGCTTTGCTGAGATTTACCTTTAAAACATGCCATATCTTTATTCCAACATGAAATTCTCTTGCTCAGATAGAGAGAGTACTTAATACAGACATCACAAGAGGCAAACAATTGCTTATATAATAGAAAAAAACCTTGCCCATTACTCCTCCCCAAGGAAGAAAGAGAAAATTAAACTAAGCATGCATCCAAGAAGCAGCATGTTTATTTGTAAAAGCAAGTCTGAAAAAAGTAAATAAATTTGCTAAAAAAAAAGAAACAATAATACCATAGACAATGGGCTGGATTCACGAAAGCTTGCAGGGAGTCTAAGAGTAGAGTAAGACTCCATGCAGCCAACATGTCCGCCAAGCGATCCATGAACAGCCGGTAGGGGCGTGCAAGAGAGCTCCTAAAATGACTCTTACACGGACAGGGCTAGAATATGCAAATTACCTCAATTGCTGGGAAAGCTATGCAAATGAGGTAAATTTGCAATCCAGGAAACCCAAACCTGTCCGAGTAAGAGTAGTGTTATTTGCAGAAATGTACTCCGTTGACAACTGAGTACCGTTCTGCAAATAGCAAAACAGAGCCATGACAGCTCCAAAAAAAGGATGCATCCAGTTGAGGAAGCATGCCAATGGCCAAAAATACAGCCATTGGCAATGCTCACCGATGCAAAATAAAAATAAAATAAATTTTTTTATCCCGATCTCCGAAATTTAAGCGTAGCGCAGCGTCGTGCAAATGTGCTGTGCTGTAAAAACCAGAAAACCAATAACTAAAATCCACAAATATGGAATTTATTGTAATTCTTAATTTACAATGCAAGGGAATGACAGGCTGAAGACAACACGGCTACCGAGTAGAGGTTGCTAAGGGGGGAAGCTCAGTCTAAGAGATGTAACCAAGCATTAGTAGGCAATCCTATGCAAATGAGGGTAAGGATAGTGAATCCCAAGTTTACATAGCAAATGAGCACAGTCAGTGGAGTGTAGGAGTAGGATAAGGGGAGTATCAGAGTAGAAGATAGGTGACATCACGAGGGGGGTATGTATGAAAGAAGTGAAGCTCATTGGAGCAGAGTGGCATGTGTTTGCTGTCAGTTACTCATTACTGGAAGAGGTGTGTCAACAGCTACCCTAGCTAAAGGCAAGAAATTGAAGGTGTATACCGTGGATAACACTAAAATTTCTTGTTGAAGTTCTTGCTACATGTTTGCACGTGGGTGCGCACCTGTATATCCGAGTAAGAGTGTGTGTGGGTGTGTGCACCTGTGTGCCTGGGTTTAAGCCAGAGTAAGCATGTCTAAGGTTGTTGAAATGTGTGTAAGTGCATATGCACCAGTGTGTGCGCGTTTTAGCAAGAATAAGCAAGTTTTAGTACGTATAAGCATGTGTGCGTGCTTGTGAGCTGGTGTGAGCATGTTTGCGCTTGTGTGCGCGGTGCTGCCCCCCTGAGGAAACAGAAAGGGAAAAGGAAGCACAACAAATAGTAGGAAGTTAACCAGGGAGTACTAGCAGAGCTAGCAGGTGAAAACAGAATCAGGCAATTACACAGGCAGTACACTAGCCCAGCCCAGCACTTAAAACTCTGCAAACAACTTTTCACCATGTTTTCCTCAGAGACACTGCAACACTGCAGTAAACTAAGAGAAGTGAAAACTTAAAAAGCTTTACTGAGACAAAAAATGTTAGGGGCTGCCATTGCTGTTATAAGGTGACATATGCAACATGCTGAGGGTGGTGACAATGGAAATGCTGCTGGACAACCCACAGTGAGGACACGGAGAAGAGTGTACAGGCCCAGGGTAACCTATCAGGGGCTACATGAGCTGGAGATAGTGGAGCTCTATAGAGTGGACAGAGACCTCATGCAGCAAATTGTTGAGCTGTGCAGGCCACGCCTCACACACAGAACCAACAGAGGGGAACCCATACCAGTGGAAACCAAGGTATGTGTTGGCCTAAGAATATTAGCAACAGGTACCTTCCAGAGATCAACTGGTGATATGATGGGGATATCACAGGCATCAGCATCCAGGGTACTGCACCAGTTCCTGGATGCCATGTCAGCACATGTCGGTGATCATGTATATTTCCCCAATTCCCATGAGGTATTGGCCAGCAATATGTGTCTCTTCCAGCAAATTGCGGAATACCCTGAGGTAGTGGGTGCAATAGACTGCACGCACATATGCATCAAAGCACCAGCCTGTGAGCGGGGTAGGGTCTACTTTAACCACAAGGGCTTCCCCTCCATCAACTGCCAGGTCGTGTGTGATGCCCAGGGCATAATACTGAATGTGTGTGCTGGCTGCCCTGGAAGCTACCATGATTCCCATATCTGGCATCTGACACAGCTGTACCAGACATTTGACAATGGGGACATCCCTCATGGTCACCTAATGGGGGATGCTGGCTATGCACTGGAGCTGTGGCTGATGACACACATCAGAAACGCACACACACCTGAACAGGAATGCAATAATGAGGCACACGCACAAACGAAATGTAATCGAGCATGTGTTTGGGCTGCTCAAGTCACGGTTCCGGTGCCTGGACACATCTGGTGGAGCCTTGCAGTACTCACCAACTACATGTACCCAAATTGTTATGGTATGTGCTATGATACATAATATGATCCTGCAAAAACAGCTGCAGCAGGAGCAGCATAGGCCTGGGCCAAACAGCCCCCCCACCATTGCCAAGGCCATCACAGGCAGAGCGTGACTCAGAGGAGGAACAACCTGGGCCTGCCCCAGTAGGCAGAAGGAGGTGTGCCCAGTATGCTTTGGCCTTGGCAAAGAGGCAACGCATAGCACATACACTGGCTCAGTAGGAACCCTAGAAATGATACCTCTCTCTGACTCACACATATAGTAAAAGGGATGCCTAACTTGACACTACCTGTTTTCAAACATATATAGGGAGTGTACTATGTGCATCCTACATAGGCAGCCCTGCAGCACCACCTGAGGCATGATTTGCATGTGTTAAGCAATATAAAGCAGTTCTAAACAGTTTATACCACTATTTAGTATATGTAAACAAAATTGCACACACTGACTAGCACAACTTTGGTCAATGTTGAGCAATATTGGGCAACGTTCAGCAATGTTGGTTAATGTTGAGCAATTTTGGTTAATGTTGAGCAATGTTGGACAAGCTTGGTCAAAGTTGGGCATAGTTGAGCAAAAGCAGGTAAACATGCTCATATTTGCTCTACTGGTCCTTAAGCAGTCTGGTCTGCTCAGTATGAAAAAATAAAGAAGTTATAGGCCTCGAACCCAGGATACTGTGCACTATAGTTATAGTACTGAACCACTAAACCATAACAGTATTTCACTGGTCAGTCTGTATGAAGAAATGTTGATAAGTCTATGCAAAGTATCTCATGGAAACCCTGCAGGCACAGCATAATCCCTGTCGAGTTATGACACAAAGGTAAGCCCTGCAATACAAATAGAACCTGATTTTCAACACACATATAGTATAAATGTTAATATTGGTCATGTTCACACACATTAACAAATGTAGTGGACTTCAGACAGCAACATACTGAAAGGTCACACTGGGCATGCTCACACACTTGAATAAATGAGACAAATGTCAGGCAACAAAACACTGAAAGGCCAAACCGGGCATGCTCACACACTTGGGCCATGTCTGAGTACAGCAGTGGCCCACACATATCTGGCAGTCGCATGTGTTAACCCAGGAACCTCTCACTATTCACCAATCTGCCTTGTGCACACAGTTATATGACAACAGACACATATATAATATATTAGAACCCTGTCATAATCAAATATGTACTACAGATACTTAGGTTGCTCATAGAAAGTGGGAAACCAAAGAAGATAAAAAACCTGCAATCAGTATCATCAATAAACAATGTGCACTCCAAACATTATCATAGGTTCATAGGTTGATACTAGACTATCTGCCCTAGGGCATTTATAAGCCTAGCCAGAGTGTGTTTGGCTTTCGCAACCCTGTTAGATCAGTAGACTGTGCCTGTGAATAGTAGGTCACACAAGATGGCCCTTTTATGGTTAGTTTATTGTGCCTCTGTCTAGCAGGGACCCAGAAGAGATCCCAGGTGTAAACATACGATCACCCATCCACTCGTCAAGATTTCTCCTGTAGAGGGTCAGTGAAGGGCTCTGCCTATGCGGGACTGGGATCTCATTCCAGAGTGAGGGGGGCCTCAGATATGAATCTGTCCCTCCAGCATGTCCTATTAATATCTGTGCTGACATTTAAGTCCCTGGAGTGTGTAGCTCTAAGGGATTCAGATATCCTGAGGTGGAGCATGTCCACTAATTCTTGGTTGGACATGGCTTTAAACATCAGGCACAGATCGCATCTGAGTAGGTGGTAAGCAACTGAGTAGAGCTGGAGTTACTTTAGCCGAACTGTGCAGGGCATCTGTGTGAGTCCCTAGATCCACTTGGTGAGGTACTTTTGTGGCCACTACAGTTGCTGCAGGTGTTGGATAAGGTACATCCCAAATAGGGCATTGTATCCAATCATGGGCCTGATGAGTATAGGGGCACAATGACCTCACTTGATCTAGATGTGAAACCTTTTGGGATAAGATGGGCTATATAGAAGGTCTGTCTAACCACTTTGGCAACGTGATTGTCAAAGGTGAGATTACTATCTACTCGGGTCCCCAAATCCCTAAAAACTTCTTCTGTATTTAATGGATTACCACCTATGTGGTAATGTGTGGGCACTTCGTTATTCCCAAAGGGGATGACTATGCATTTAATGGCATTTAACTGTAGGCCATGGCTCTGGCACCAGTTATCTATCTCTGTGAGACCCTTTTGGAGGATGCTTGTGCCAGCTGGAGAGTCAATTATGGCACCCTGTTTGCAGTCATCTGCGAACTTGGTCAGCCATAGTCCTCCTGTGTTAGCCTGTATGTCAGAGAAATATATACTGAACAAGAGAGGTCCCAGGACTGAGCCGTGTGGGACGCCACTTGTAACTGGTGTAGAGTCAGACATGGCACCTGCAATACTGACCATGTGGGTGCTATCCCTGATCCAGTTTGCAATCCATCTTGTAACATATGTGTTGATATCTAAGCTGGTGAGCTTATTTATGATGCCCGAGTGGGGTATTGTGTTGAAGGGTTTTGCGAGGTCCAGGTAGGCTGTGTGGACTACCTTCCCTACGTCTATGGACCTGGTAACTGTTTAAAGAAATCAACCAGGTTTAAGAGGCAATATCTGCCCTCAACAAAGCCGAATTGGGTAGGATCCAGTGTCTGTAGGTTCCCGATGTCTTTGTGTATGAGTTCCATGAAGATACACTCCATAGCTTTGCAGACCAGACTAGTTAGGCTTATAGGGTTTTAGTGTCTGGGGTCCATTGTGCCACCACCTTTGTGGAGCGGGCCCACTGTTGCTGTACGCCATTCCTTGGGTACATATCCTGTAGTAAGTCTGATATTGAACAGTGACTTAATGTGAGGGTTAAGTTCTTCATGAAGCTCGTGTAAGACGCAGGCTGGGACACCGTCCAGTCCCATTGATGCTGTGTTATCTGCTTTGGAGAGGGCAGCTCTCACCTGTTCATCTGTGATGTCAGGGAGGCTACACTCTGTTGGGATGGACATTTGCTCTTTAGGGGGGATGGGGGGAGACATTTGCACTGAACCTGTTTGCCAGGATGTTGGCAATGTCTGTGGGTTCAGTGTATTTTTTGTCATTTTGCACTAACTCACAGCATACCTGGGAGTTGCCACCCAGGTTCCTGACATAACTAATGAAGGCCTTGTGATTGTCCCTAGTGTCTAGTGCAATTTTCCTTTTGAAGTGGCCCTTAGATTAATTCATGAGTGATCGTAGCTTCTTGCTAGTACTGATCAGAGATGCCTTCCCTTTTTGGGATTGTGCTCTATCATGTAGTAGCCTCCTCTTTTCGTTGTATAGCTTATTTATGGCCGGGGTCCACCAGACAGGTCCCCTGCCTTTGGAGGAGTGAATCTTGTTTTTATTTTGGATAGCATGATCCATGCATTCCAGTAGGTGTCCATAGAATGCGTTTGTAAAGGATTCTGCAGTCTGAGCCGTATATACCACTGTCCCAGGGTCTTTGAAGGATACTACCTCAGTTTTGAGAAGTGTGACATTTTCTTTTGAGATGTTCTTCACCGAAATTACCTAGGATCGGGGTGGGGACGGGATATGGATGTCCAGCGAGATAAATGTATAGTCTGACCTTATCAATGAGGGGTATACCTCTGGTGTGGAACATAGAGTCCCCATGTTGGTGATGATCAGGTCCAATATGTTTTCCCCTCTTGTGGGTGTGGTGACCAGTTGTGCCATAGCATTTGAGTTTATAAATTCAAGCAACCATTGGGTGAGGGTGTTGGGGCTTGAGTAGTATTCCCAGTCAATGTTTGGGTAGTTGAAGTCACCTAATATAATGGTGTTTGGAGAGACCTTCATATTCTCCAGTGTTCTCAGGAATGCCGAGTGGAGTTCCTGGGTTTGGGAGGGTGGTCTGTAGCAGGCTACAAACTGAAAGGCAGCTTTGCCCACTGTTCGTTGCACATGTATGGTCTCCGATGCTTCGTGCAGTGCTACTAACCTGGAGGTGTATGTATCTGTGATGTATATGGATACTCCCCCTATTTATGTTGGTCGGTCTGAGTTTTGTGGCCAGAAAGCATGGTATGAAGTATGACCAGGTAGTGCTGGGGTGCTTTCGGGAGCCTGAACCAGGTGTCTGTTACTGCACAGATATCGACATTCTCCATACTGAGGAGAGCCTTGAGTGCATGCATTTTGAGGTTTAGACATCTGGTGTTGAGCAGCATTACCCTTAATTTCTTTTACCTTGTTTTGTCTATGGAGGTGGGTTTGTCTTTTGAGCCTTGCCTAAAAAAGGCACTATGGGGGGTGGCAAGAGCCTTAGCCAGTATTTGAAAGTCCAGGGGTGACAGGTGCAAGCCATCCCTAGCGAAGCAATGTGGCATGTCGAGCATGTCATCCCAGGCTGACGGACACTGGATCCCCTTTGAATGACACCAATACGTTAGCCAACTGTTAAAAATGATCATTTTGTCTGTATACTGTGCCATCATTCTTGGTGAGGGTAAGATGCTACACAAGGTCAGGGTCATACTGGCCTGGGCTACATGATCAGAGAGCTCCTCTATGTCCCTTGTCATGTAGTCCAGGGAGGAACGTCTGAGGTCATTCACACCAGCATGGACAATGATGGAGCCATATTTGTACTTGCTTTGGAGTGACCTGAGTGCATGTGTTATGTGGCGGATCCTGGCACCCGACAGACAGCTCAAAGTGACCTTCTCCCTGTTCAGCCTGGTGAGTGGGATGTCAGTGTGTCTGACAATAGAGTCACCTATTACAAGTGCATTAGGTGTTTTGTTTAGCCCTAAGGGCAGTGACTGTGTGGCGCACTGACTTTGTGAACTATGTGATATGTGGGTATTGTTGTGGGGTAGCAGTTGTTTAGGTGACTGCTTTGGAGGTCTCTGCTGCTTAGCCAGATTTTATTTAGAGCCTCCGAGTATGTTTTTGTGTGGTAATGTGTTTTGTTTGCTGTTGCTATAGGTCTATGTGAGACTAGATTTGTGGTGTGTGTGGTTACCTTCACCACCTGATAGACTGTGCCAGTCATGGGTCGAGAGAGCTCAGCCTCCTGTTTGTCTATATAGTTGCATCTCTCACATATATCTGAGTTTGTTGGGAGGAGGAGAGGGTTGTCTGTGTACATAAGACAGTTGTAACATTGCCTCAAAATTCCCATATTCACCAGCTGGACTGGAGAGTGCACACGAAACCAACCTTTGGACAAGCCAGGATATTATGATGAAATACTCTGTTGACTGATCAAAAAGGATCAGTAGGGTGTTAAGTGTGTAAAAGAGTATAACAGGGGTTTAGTGCACAGGTTTGTCGGTGTTTTGGAAAGATTATCTGTGAAGGAGTCCAGACAGAACCATGTCACTTCCTTCAGTTATGTCATAAATAGCAATGTACACTCATATATGTACTGAGTCAGGGCCAACTGTACCTGACTGACAATGTCAACAGCCTGTCAGACAGACCCATACATACATTCCCACCTCCCACTGACAAAAGGCCCTATCATCATACCAGGAGATATCACATGTAGAATGGGTAAACAGCTCCTTCCAAAGCCGAAAACATGGCATCAATTGGATTACATTGTTTCCCTATATGTGTCATAAGTGAACTGCAGAACAAACAGACCCTGCATCTGAACAGTCTGTTGAGCCTCACCCTCTCTACAGGATCTGAAACTGTTGAATGGGATACAGCAACATATGGTGCACCCCACAAGTGTTGGTGCACAACAGACCATAGGAACTATAGTCCTATAAGCCTATGAAGTCTGATCTGCAAGGCCATGGAGTCCATCATGACTGAAGTCATAAACAGAGCTATTGGAAGCCGACAAACACACAACCCTACCAACTTTGGTTTGCTCATGGGCAGAACATGGTTCCCTAACCTGTTAGACTGTTTGCAAGGCAGCCACCCAGGACATACATCACTGAAAGGAGCTACACATGTCCCACATAAACTTTGAATAGCCCTTTATCAACATCCCAGACACATGTCTTATCTACAAAATCAACAATCTGTGCATAAATATGTATTGTCATATGATGGAATGGCAATTGGTCCACAGATAGATCACACAAGCTAAGAACTGTGGAGTCCTGTTCAAGCTGTTAACACCTGCTGTCCCCCGTGGTGCAGTCCTGGGATTGCATAAAACAAAGTGCACCCACATTACCATGTCCAGTCTGATGATGTCAGCATCCTACAAATATAGCAGGAGAAACAAAACCACCCAGTAAAGCATATGGTGTGTCATGTTAATGCGTATCTCTATAGTGTCATAACATAGTTAAGTAGGGGTTTGAATCCTGCACTTGCTGTGTGTGTGGGGATGTGTGATTTCCTTTGAGAAAAGTGCCCTTTTTGGAGACTAGGAAAACACATGAAAAGAGGTAAATTCCTCTTTGGCAAGTCTGATGATGTCAGTATCCCACAAATACAGCAGTGGAAAAGAAAACTTCCACTAAAGCATGTAGCATGTTGTGTAAATGCTTACCTTTTTATAATCATGATATAGTTAGGTAGGGGTTTGAATCCTGCAATTGCTGTGTGTGTGTGATTTCCTTTGAAAGCAGTTCCCTTTTTGGAGACTAGTAAAACACATTAAAAGAGGTAAATACCTCTTTGGCAAGTCTGATGATGTCAGTATCCCACAAATACAGCAGTGGAAAGAAAAGCTCCCTGTAAAGCATGGAGCGTGTCATGTAAATGTGTACCTGTCTAGAATCATAGCATAATTAGATAGGGGTTTGAATCCTGCAATTGCTGAGTGTGTGTGTGTGTGTGGGGGGTGGTGTGTGTGTGATTTCCTTTGACAGCAGTGCCCTTTTGGAGACTAGGAAAACACATTAAAAGAGGTAAATACCTCTTTGGCAAGTCTGATGTTGTCAATATCCCACAAATACAGCAGTAGAAAGGAAAAATCCCAGTAAAGCATATAGTGTGTCATTTTAATGCGTATCTCTCTGGTATCACAACATAGCTAGATAGGGGTTTGAATCCTACAATTGCTGCGTGTGTGTGTGTGTGTGTGTGTGTGTGTGTGTGTGTGTGTGTGTGTGTGTGTGTGTGCATTGCACACTTCAGGTATCTGTGTGGAAAATACATATATGTACATGTGACCTCAATTAGTTCATAGGTGTGAAGCCTGCTTTCTACATGAATACATCTGTTACCATTGACAGTTTGTGCTGCTGCTGCTTCTCAGACCTTAGGTCACATATGTATGTATGTGACAAGGCCAGCCACTGTAGTGATCTGTGGCCTAGGTCATCTGTGTCACACACACCCATGACAGTTTCTATAGAATAGTGTGAGTGAGGGTTCATGCCTGGGGTATATTTCAGACATGTTCAAACACAACACAGTCTGTCAATAATGGGCATTCATTATAGGTGTACAACAACTTTGTGGATATGCATACAGACCCCTTATTACTTATGTGATACACCGAGGGACATCAGAATACCTTTGGAAATGTGAATACCAAAGGACAGATGACGTAACATGTGGCTGTATGTACACATTGGTACCCCTGCTACATGTTGTGGGCTGCTACCTATGTGGTACTGTCAGGTTACTATGTTTAGTAAATATGGATGACTAAGCTATAGTTGGCTTATAGCTTTACAGCATGGGTTGGTCAACAGGTATCTGTCGGTATGATACCCTTGTGGAGGATAAGTGTCTCATCCGGAGAATGCATTGTAGGCCACTGTATGCATTATCAGATGTGGACGGACATATCCCTAGTGTGTTTGCTTGTACCTAGGATGGCTACATGCCAAACAGGAGTGGTCCCAGGAATGGGTGGCGGTCAATACCACTGGTTACTGGTATAGTATAGTACCGGAAGGATTCAAATGCTACTGTGTATCCTACATCTGTGTGTCAGTTGTCAAGACATCATCTAACGATTGGTTATAGTCAGGCTGTTGAGGTTGTGTATACTACCAGAATGCAAACCAATAACCAATATTAACAGTATCACCCACAGCATAGTGTCAAACCATGTCATACACACATGTACCCAAGTTAAAACACATGTGTAGTAAAATGCATACAGGCCAGCAATAGAAAATGTGAAGTGTTAACACTGTGCAATACAGGGCATGTCAGCCTTCCCATGTGTCCACTATGCACGTACATGCAGACAGTGCACCTCCACCATGTTCACAAATGTACACCTGCAAATCTGTACTGCACACATCACACACGTACCATCCACACACCAACACATGCTGCCAGTACCACCCACATCAGCCAAGTGGCACGTGGGTGGACAATACATTTTTGGAATTAACACTGGTGTAAACAATACTACATTGATAATCATAGCTTTAATGCATCATGCCTGCTCAGATATACCTACAAGGATATCATTACACTTTACTGTTGACAATATGCTAACATTGCTACACTGCTATTAGGTCACCCTGTGCATCAGCACCATGTTAGCCTGTTCCTGCATCAATGTCACAGATGACAGGAGGTGGCACAGTTTCATCATATGCACAGGGTGTGTTGTTGATTTGCCAGAGCTCGACAATGACCCATCCAATCGACATGTGTGTGTGTGTGTGTGTGTGTGTGTGTGTGTGTGTGTGTGAGGGACAACAGTACAGCATGGGTCGATGTTGATGTAATGTGTGTGTATGTGTTAGTCCTAGGTGTTTGGTTTATGTGTGTGTGTTTGCATGCACACAGTTCCACCATGTGGCTGCCAAATACGGGAGGTTGTGGGACAGCCACAGACTGTACCTGCCAGGCTGTACAGATCACTGTCGCCGTCCACGGATAAAGTACCTGTGCCTGGCAGGGGTGTCACGGAAAGTATCGGGTACTAAGCCAGACTGGGTACTATCATCAGAGGCAGAGGGATGTCGACTGGATCCATGTCCCTGCTGGGACTGGCCAGAGCCACGTGCATGTGGTCGTCTAGGACGGCCTATTGACAGCTCAGCCCCAACATTGCTGGGGCTGGTACTGCCACTACGGGAGCGTCTGGGACTTGTGTGTCGTCCGCGATGACTGCCAGCTGATGATGTTGCTGGCATATGTCCACGTCGATGTCTCATCCATCCTGCACTGTCCTGGCACATGGACATTACATTGTGGAGGACATCTAGTGTCTCCCCCCAACGTCTATCAATGACCTCGGTGTAATTACGGATGGCACCGGCAAGGTCACAGATACTGTCATTGATAGTGGTGTTATGGGCCCTCTGCACCCTTAGTCCCTACCTGCTGTACTGTTCCATGTGTGCCTGTGCCTGCATTATAGCCTGGAACATATATGAGGTTGTGAGACCTGTGGGGGCACGTCTGCCAGGGGCATTATGACCAGCAGTGCTCCCACGAGAACCCCTGGACATATGCCTATGTGGTACCATTCCAGGTGTCTGGGTATTGCTGCTGTGAGGGGTTGCATGTGCCATAGATACCACACTATCCTGGTCAATGCCTTCTGTATGCTGTTCCTCAGCTAGGGCCATTGGTGTTGAGGGATGTATTGGCAGTATGAATGTGCGCATAGATGGGGTGGAAAGCTGTGTACTGTCGATTGGTGGATCAACGACAGACCCTGTCAAACCTGCCTGTGCCACATCACATGTATCATCATGTCCACTATTTGCGGCAGTGACTTCAGGTTCCCTGTTGCACTCATCCAACAAAACCACAGGACCTGTGAGAGGAAGACAGGAAACACACTTTACAATCTGTACAGGATGTTAGCACACATGAACACATGCACACATGCACACATGCACACATGAACACATGAACACATGCACACAAATACACTACTCAGTCAAGTTGACACACACACACACACACACACACACCAACAGCAATACAGAACATACTCATTAGTGGTTGATGATGGAGTACAGTATCACAAGTCAAAGAGTCAAATCACACGTGTCAGCATGCAGGATGTGTGTTGCTCAACAGCATGCAGTGCAAGTGTAGAGAGTCCTTGTTGATAACAGTATACATGTCTTTGATGCATGTGTGTTGTTCAATGATTGGCCTCACCCTGGAACACAATGTGTACATGGACACAACATTGCTGTGCAAGTATAAAATGCTTTCCAATGTCCTGTGCACCATCACTCATAGGTATACATACCATGGCCAGATGCACACAACTGTCAGGTGTATAGCAATGAATGTTATGTGTAGTACTGTACTTACTGTAACTGGATGTAGTGTAGTGCCATGATCCATCATCAGGCAGCATCATGTGGTCACTCAAGGCCACTAATGTATGCCACACTGGCAACTATCTTGCTGTACCTGACCTGCACCACTGTGGCTGCATTAACCATTTTACAGCCAGTTGTTACATGGGTATGTAAGGGGTTCAATAGGGAGCATTGCCTAACATGAATGTGTTGTGTGTTGAAATGTGTCGCACTGCCCCATGATAGGCCTCTACCCCTCAGGTATAGTATGTGTGCTGTGTTGATGACATTTGGGATACTGGAGTCTGACCTTACAGCGGGTGTCCACATACGCCATGTGTATCATATTAACACTTACTGCATATGACAAAGTGTTGTATGTTCTGTGCATGTGTATTGACTCTACCTATACAATGTCCACTAGAGTGTACCACAATTGTTTGGGATGCTCTGTGTATTGCATGTGTTTGAGGCAGCTACTCATGTTACTGGGATGTGCATAGTCCCACAGAGAAGATGCAGAGCATGCATTATGTGTAGGTGTTTCACATGTGTATATGGCCTACAACTCTCCTATGACATGCACATGTTATATGCTATATCAAATGTAGAACACTCACCAGCATGGGTCTGCTGTCTTGCTATCACACCAGAGGGACCTACAAGGATATGAGACAGCTTGTCAGTGTCAACAGCTATGGCATTGCTGCTGTGAGTTTGCAATTTTACAGTAGTACAACAGGTGACAGTCACAGGCATACAGATGATGTATCAAATTATCAGTATTGCATGACACCAGGCTCCACATCTTCTAAATACACAGTACACATCTGATAAATGCATGTTCTAACAATCGAGCTAACAGTAGTCTACAGATATGCCATGTTACCTGCACGCTCTGAGTTGACGTGCTGGGTGACTCCAGCCTCCATGATGACACATGTCTGTTGTAGTGGATGGCCAAGAGCCACCACACTCAGGAGTAGCTCTTCCACTCTGGTAAGGGGTGGATGTGTTGCTGCACCACCACCTGTGGCAAGCTGTTGTCTGTGGACATCGGAGGCATGCTGCTGGACGTGTCTGATTAAATCACTGCAGTTTTGGCATACCTGCTCATAAGTCCAGTTATGCATGCTTACATCATTCACCCAACTGACAACATCCTGCCACAGTGCAGTGCGCCCATGCTGGTCCTGGCTGGTTCTGGAGAACAGCAGGTTGTGATGTTGTATTAGGGCATCTAGGATGACTTCCTCCTCTTCAGGGGAATATGCGGGTTTTCGATTGTGAGACATGTCCTTGGAAGACAAAAAAACAATAATTGTGAGCAAGTCATGTGGCACATTTAACATTCTAAAGTACAGACATCAATGAAATGCCATATATAGCAACCTATTGGCTGTCAGTAGATACACACTTTTAATACCACATATCACTGCTCAGCCCACAACTGCCTGACAGTGCCTGGCACATACTATGTACCAAACCATGTTCTGCACAGCAACAAAGTGAAACCAGTATGTAAGACTATACAACAGTACATGGTACACTGTATGTGACACAATGTACCACCTAGCCACAGGAGGTATATATGAAGCTAATGCATACAGACATTTATCATCCATTGAAATGAATGTAAAGTACAGTTATAGTACTACCAGTACACCACGCTACTTGTTGATAGCAAACCCCTAAGTAACATATGTGCACATTCATCAATATAGGTGGCATACTGCTGTACTACACTATACATGTTGCTAGATATGCACTTATATCCTGTGACACACATACCACCGAGGCCATGTTACAGGCATACCCACACACACATCAGACATACCTACAAGACACAAAGGTATGGCAACCCAGATGAGTTTTACCTGTGTACCATACAGTACTGTGTGTCAGCACTTACAAAACCTTATGCCTGAGGTATGTAATGTGTGAGGACTACAGGTAACAAACAAAACAGTGTTTCCAATCAATGTGGATATACACCATACTGTGCTGTTTAGGCCTACAGTTTCAGGTAGTACTACAGTTCATATGGGATTTGTATTCACTAGTGTTAACAATCAATAAGCATACATGTACTGCTTTAGCCTACAATGGCACACTCCAGTCAACACCATGGGACTACGTCACACCGTATGCCATACTGCTTTTCCTGCCTAGCAATAGCATACATATCTTTTGCTGGGATCAGATCTACAACACTACATACCATGATATAAACAGTTTCCCACCAGGCTATCACACATATACACAACTTTGACACATTCACCTACACATTCACCATCACACTCAGTCAACTTCACATAGCAAGTAATGCAACAAGTACATGCGTGTGTGTATCGGGTCCTAGGTAGCTAATAGGCTATTAGCCGTAGGGCCTATGGAAGCCTAGCCATATGGTACATGCCCTTCAACATCCATGTAATTTAAGTTCATGTGCCCCTGTCAAGCAGAGCCACAGAGGTGATTCCCGGGTTGTATTTCCTATCTCACATCCAATCATCATGATTATTCATGCCAACTGCTAATGAGTACCTTTATTTGCTATTGATAGGTAGTTAGTTCCATAGTATGGTATGTGTCTGAGATGATAATGTACCACTCCAGCATGTTCTGCTTTTTGACGTTACAAGGTTTAGATCAGTACAGTGTGTAGCTTGTATGGATTTTAATCTGTTTATATGGAGCATGTCCAACACCTGTGGGTTTGGCATAGCTTTGTATGTTAGGCAGAGGTAGCCTCTGGGTAGGCGGTATGCGACACAGTGTAGCTGTGGTTTTGTGAGACAGTCTGCATAGGGCATCTGTTTGAGTCTGGTAATACTCTTTGTGAGGTATGTGTCTGGCATCTACAGTTGCTGTAGATGTCTTCTGAGGTACATACCAACAGGGCCATTGTACTCTATGATGGGTGTTATGACTGATGAGTAGAGTGGAACACTGACCTCTTTTTCCATGGATGACACACCTTTTCTGATGACATATGGACCGTACACAGCTTACGTGACTAGTGTGGCACTGTGATTATCAAAAGGGGCACTACTGTCCACCTGTGTCCCGTGGTCTCTTATCACACTTTTGGTGTTGAGTAGACTACCACCTATGTGGTAGTTCATGGGTACAGGGTTTTTAACAAAAGGGCTGGCAATACGTTTACAACATTGAGCTTGAGCGTACATATAAACATCCATTGGTGTACATATACACATACATATAGGCACATATACAGTCCACCTGTCATGGTGGGAATATCAATTATGCAAAGGTTGAGAGGGATACAGTTATGTAATAATATTGCACAGTCTTGTGCAGAATGCATGGAAGGTATTCTCAGCCCATGTATCTTTAGCAGGACCCCCTGTCTGGAAGACTAAAAACCTAACAAATCATACCCACAGTGTTTAAACACCACATGTCATATGCCAGCACTGTATGCTGTCTTATTTGCCACACACTATAACCTACATATAAATATGCACATAACAACCTGCACCAACATATACATGTCCACCCTTCACAAACAGTTGCAGTATGTCCCTTGCTCTATACACATGTTAAGATGCTAATATATCAGACACATAGATATCTCTCCATATGTGTGTGCCATACACACACAAGGTCCACACTATTGTAAGTCCGTACACCTCACGGATGAGCTGTCGGGCCTTGCTACAACATGAACAGTTGTCACATGTGTGCATACAGTAATATTACAGCAAGTATATATAGCTGCAAATGCTACATTACTATACTAGCCTGGTACAGCAGTTACCCATGCTAAGCTACACATTATATGACTATCATGCATGTCTTACTCTGTCACATCCAAGTTTATATAGGTGTTTGCACTACTCCCCAAACGGCCATTATACACAGTACTGTACAGAACATAGATAACATGATCAGATGTTTGACATATAATGCTGAGCTACATATGTCACAGTTATGTCCCACTGCACACAGCTACACACTAATTTATCCATGGCAGTAGTTATGCATGGCATCAGTGCCTACATACCTACTGCTGCCACATATGCATGTTTCAGAGTATGTACAGTACTCTTCATAAACATCTACTACTTGCCGGTAACTACATATCTGTTACATACCTGTTTGTCACTTTCAGGTCCGTCTGTGTATGCTTTGACAACGTTTTATTTATTTATTTATTTTTATTAATTTAGTAAAGTTTTTTTTTACTTAATTTTTATTTTTGGTTATTAATTAAGTATTTTTTTTCTTAATTAATATTTTTGGTTAGTAATTAAGTATATATTTTTTTTACTTAATTAAATATTTTTTTATTAAGTAATAATTTTTTTTTCACTACTCTCCAGGAGTTATATAGTCTCTGACACGTGCAATGTAATGATTGCATGTGGAGATAGCAAGTACAGTCTGCTTTTATAGGTATCTGTGCATGTGCATGTGATGCCCTCTGCACCAATTTGTGCCCAGCATTTGGTAAATGCATACAGCCTGCTGTGTGGTAATTGCAGTACTCAATGTCATAGCAACTCAATGCTATAAATTGCTAAGGTATGTAGGTGTAGCCCTTTCAGATTTCCAGAGTGGGGCCCATGCTTGTTTGCTGTGGACACTGTTGTGTAAGTCAGAAGGTTGGTATACTTCTTATATCTGAAGCTAGAAGTGTAGACAGTGATGTACATGTTGTACTCAGACCTGACTGTTGCCACTTCTAGTACAGAGCTATCAGTGTAGAGTTTAACTCACCCCTACAAATGCTTACACAAGATATATGTGACTATGTAGTTTATTTTCTGCTCATATAATTAACTGCTATACAAAAGTAGCTATTGAGAAGTATTCTTATGGCACATGAACTGTTTGTGAACTGTTATACTGTGAATATTAATGTACTCACTTCTGCAGGGTTTGTGTTTTTTATTGTTGACATTAGCACATGGTTCTCAGGAAAACTGGACAATTCCAGTACTGAGTGTGCCTACCTTTATCCTTGATAGACCCTAAACACACAAGTATATTTTAATTGTGGGGGGGTGCTGACATACATAGAGCATTATGTATTATTGTATGAATGTTGTTTTACTGGACTTAAAGGATTGGTGTGCACCTGTTAGTTTATCAAGGCAGGTGGTCGGTCTGCATAGTTCACAACTGTGAACCTATCCAGATGGTAGCCAGATGTTGCACTGTTATTCTTTGTCTGTGCAACCCACAGGTGTTTTCAGCACTGGTACAATGGCATTGTTACAGTCAGTTGCTTCCAGTACATGGCTACAGTCTTTGGTATTTCTGTGTTGTACTCCTACATAAGGGTATTCTTGTGGAAGTCCTACCAAAGCTATTTGCAGAGTGTGTAACAGCAGAATAGCTGATATGCCTGTGTGTTTGTGCTTCTGCCAAGCCTATGAAACACTCAGATACATCTTTGCATGGAGTCAGGGATAGGTAGTTAAAAGTGAGGTACACCTTACACATAATAGAGACAGTAAGTGTAGACTTGAGTGAAGCAGTGCATATGGATTAGTACACCTTTTATGAAGTACAAGCGGTATCTACTGTTATTATTGTCAGTATTCATTGTGTAATACCCCACCTTTCTGACTGATGTCAGTACTTTTCAGAGGGATTCAGAGGGACACAGCTAAAATATGTTTCACAATCAGAGACATCCCTGAAAAGTAGTCACAGTTAGGAAGTATGGCCTCTGCCCTAATCATATATGCCAGTGTTTGTCCTGCTATGATACTGTGTGGGGTTTGTAAAGTGCCTCCGTAACATTATTTGCTGCTAGAATGGCTGCTTCTCATATCACACTCATGTAATGCAATTCCACAACAATTGCTGGTAAAGATCAACAGAACAAGCTTTGTGTTATGGCCTTCCTATTTTCCTTTACATTCACTCGTTGTAATGCATTATATATTTATTTCAGCACCAAGTTATTGTATATCTGCTGTGGTTTAGTGGTACTTCATGCAGTCTAGTGTGTCCAAGGTCTGGGGTTCGAGACTGACAGAGGTGTTTTATTTTGCTGCTGAGCAGAACAAGGGCCCTGACATACAGAGTGACTAAGGCACTTTTATGCAGTTGTAAGCGGGTTTGTGTGGGTTTGCGCGATGTTTAGTGATGCTTAGCTAAGCGCACACATGCGCACACTCGCTTAAACCCACTTACTACTGCTTAAAAGTGCTTACTCCCGTTAACCCCTGTGCTAATTTCTTTGAAAGAAAAGAAAATGGGGAGATAGGAAAGTGGTGAAAAAGGGGGCACAACGAGGGAAAGACAGTAGGAAAACAAACTCGGATGTGCAGGATGGGTGTAGGGAAGGTCCATAGCTGCCCATTTCTTTACCAGCAACAGCTGCACATATGCAATACATTTGGAGTGAAATTTGAAACCTTCCACCCCTGGGAGAGGGGTGAGGACAAAAAGTATGTTGTACTGCCAATTATAATTATCAGTTTACATGTCCAGTGGACATGTGTGCAAAATGGGCAGCTATGTACGGGGCGTGATTTTTTTGTGGGTACAGATTGCTCTTTTTTTTTTTTTTTCAGGTGAGAGTGGAAAGTAAGATAGAGGAAGTAGGTATATTTGAGGAGGTAGGTTGGGGAGGTAAACAGACAAGACAAACAAGACGCATACATGGGCGGTGTATGACACATGGGGTGGGTGAACACAATTGATGGGGACGGATGTTTGAAAATCGCAAGCCCATGAGCCCACAGATGGTAACAGTGGAACTGAGATCCCCACTCATGGGCAGCCACCACTGTACCTTCACAGCCCCAAGGGTGGCTGTGCTGGGGGCTGCGTAGGATGGGCAGGCTCACCCATGAGACGCTCCACTCTCGCCTCAAGCTGGCATAGGGGATCAGCGAATGAATGCTGGATCTCCCTACGCACCACAACCTGGACCCTTCAAAGGGTGACAGGTGGCCCTTCTCCACCCACGCTTGCACCGGGGGATGAGCCCCATCCCCTGCAACGCTTCTACCCGAAGGTGGCACAGGACCAACAGAGGAGGGGAGCCTGGGCTGGGCACCGGACCTGCTGATGCCAGGTGCACTCGCCAGCTGAAGAGGGACAGGTGGGTCCGCTGGGACCGTCCTTCCCATACGTTCTGTAATTAGGTGTGTTTAATTACAACATAAACAACAGCATTCCAAATTAGCTGTAACAGCATGCAGTAATATTCCCATTAACCCAACACACCAAGGTTCCAACAGTTGAACAGCAAGCATAACACATGCATATATTGAACTACAGTGGACATTCCAACAGCATGCAGGGATGATTGGTGGCAACAGGCCACCATGACTGTAGTGTTTGAAGAGAGCACATGCATCAAAGTGAATGCAGATATTTATAGAACAATAGGACATATGTCCCAACAAATGTTTTGAGATTACACATACCCATTGAGGTGTGGAATTGCATTGTTTATGCACATACAGTAGAGTGTAGAAAGAAACCTCAATTAACATCTTATAAGTACTTTTAGTCTACACTACATTCCTATTGACTGCAGGTGTATATCCCCTACATGTATTATCACACTTGCCAACATGCATTAGGTTGTGTAATGGGTTTGGCTAGTTCATTATATACCTGACCTATATCTGACATACTAACTGTCCAAGATGCAGATGTTACTGCTACATAATTATTGATTTTATTTATATTTCTTTATCTACATATCTGGATGTAATCACATGATATTTTCAGTTAAATTTGTACAGAACCCTACATTTAGTGTAGCACACTCACATTTCTGGGGAACAAATTAACAAGATACTCGTGTGCCAGATTTAAGCATGCCAGCCATTAACTGACTGTTGAGGACTGTATATATGCTTCACAGCTACTGGCACTTCCATCAACCACTTTAGATGGGACTGCCCAGCTGTGGGTTGCCAGCACTTTTTAAAACAGCACTATTTGTATAATGCAAGGGTACAACAACATTTCAAAGTAAGTGACACAGACACACTCAAGGTTTTATACATTTATTAATTACATTACACACTTTTCCACAGGCTCTCTCCTTTATTTGATATTACAGTGCATATGGCAGACATATTCAAGACATATTATACCTTTATTAATAGGTTAGAACACTCCTTTTCAGGCTCGCTCACTTATTTTATATGACATTATGAACCATCACTTTTGAAATCACCTTCAATTATTTAAAAATTTTATTGGCCCTCCTACAGTATTTCATAGTAAAAAAACACAAAAAAACCACCCCCCTCTCCAGTCCATCTGCTGTTTTAAAAAACTCCTCTCCACTAAACCTTTTTTAACTTTTAAAACAAACTCAAGTTACCTACTTTCATATATATAACTTAACTAGTGCAGTGCAGAGTGCATTTTCATCTCTTATCTTTAAGCATCCTGCGTTTGCACTTTCTCTAATACCTAAGATCATCTCACTTGACTCACTTAGACTTTTTTTCTCTCTCATCTGTTGCTACCTAGCTTATCTGGTTGACTTGTCTTTACTACTCTTATAGATAACACTAAAAAATAGCAAACCTCTCAAAATTCCCCACTCACGTCCCCTGAATCTTTTTATCTTTTTTAGTTTTGTTCAGTCCTTCTAGCATGTCTTAGGGTGTCGTTCCTGCTCAACTGGTGAACCTTCCTGCTCAGCTGGATTGATCAGAATATTGACTGCCTGTTGCACACACACCAACTCTCCTCCCTCCTCCCACAAAACACAAATAACATGCCACTGATGCTATGCTGGCCAAAACTCTCTAAACTAGAGGACATAGGACTGGCAAGACCAGAGCAGGGGGAGAAGGGAGGAGAAGACTATAGACCCAGTCCATCCCTCACCCACAAAAATCACACACATAAACAAAAACGCACAATACAATACTCAATCACAAAAACATAATCTACCAAAACAGCAGGAGGCCACACTCAAACCCACCAAACAACCACCACCACAACACACAACCTAACAACACCTCAGTCTTCAGAGTCAGCCCTTACAACAGACACACACAGCCACAAACACACAAGGCCACACACATACCACATTACACACATAGTCCCCATCACTGAGACCCCCCCACACTGTAGACCACAGAAGGAGAAGGGAGAGGTAAGTGCAAGTCGCCGCCAGGGCGCCAGAACCGCACACTCAGTCTCTCAACAGTAGGTCAACACAAGGTCAGTGTCAGTCCACGTCGGTGTGTGAGACCACGCCTCGCACTTCCTGACTGAGACAAAAGAGAGCGATCTCCATGAATGATTATAGATTGCCCAGGCAGGTATGACCCTAGTATTTGAGGTATATCCCACCACTGACCTTGATGCCAACACAGATGATGGAACAGATCAGCTTTAACAATGACAGCTTGAACTCAGTGTCAATTCAATAACCTGGTGTTGGGTCTGCATGGGATGACAATGCGACAAGCCACGGCTGGACGGGCCAGGGACGCTTGCCAGGTCAGCCCCTTACGGTAAGGACCTGGCAAAGGCCTGCCAATTCCATAAAGCCTTTTTGGGCAAGGCCAAATTCTAAACCTACCACCCTAGACACAAAAAAGGAAAACTAAGGTACAAATGCAAAAAACTAAGGGTAATAAATCTCAAAATGCACACAATCAATTCAAAATGTCTGGACTCAAGCCCTTCTATGCATGCAGAGACAGAAACCTGGTTCATATCGTCTGAGAGCACCCCAGCACTATCAGGTTTTTACCTCTTAGCACCACCCAGCCCAATCTCCTCTGCCCGATACAAAAGGAGGGGGGTATCCATATTCATCAAAAGACACCGGGTAATTCTCAAGATTGGCAACAACGCATTGCCAAATCGGCCAGGCCCAGGTGCGCATCCATATGCAAAAGACTGTTTGCAATTGTAGCATGTTACAGGCCAATTACAAACACTTGGGAACCCATGGCCTTCCTCAGAAAAAAACATGACCTCCAAAAAACACTCACCCAAACACCATCATATTAGGTGACTTCAATCACCACCATACTACTGGGGAACACTACTCAAGCCCACACCCCCTAAGCCAAAGTTCCTGGCCCAAATAAACTCAAATGCCATGACCTGACTAGTCACCACAATCACCATGGTCATCAACATACGGATCTCATCTCAGAATCTAAAAGCACAATGTTCAACACACAACACACCCCAAACTGGTGAGAGATCAGATCACAACTAATCTCGCTGGAGGTCCTCATCCCATCCCCACCCCAAATAAAAGAAAATAGTAAAGAAAAGAGACAAGCCGAGAAAACACTTCTATTCTCTAGTGTGGTCTGGTTAAGGCTTCCGTGTAAGAAGGAAAGGAAAACAGTACTAAGCCGATCTTCACAAATGCAAATTACTGGCACCTGCAGGACTGCATGGGATAAGGCAATCCCCAAGCAAACAAGACTCATATCCCAGCAAAAGCAAGTACTCTTTATACTGCTGACCCCAGCCAAAAACTACAACTCTTACAACAAAAGGCTACAAGAAAACTCAAGACTTAAAAAATCAATGCAAAACTTAAGACACACTTGATCACTATTTAATAAAAACTAAGAGCTCATCCAAAGCAAATTAAAAGAAAAATTTTCATAAAAATTGAGAAAAGATAAATAAGACAATCATAAGGTTCATAACCTGGGACCAAACCCAGGGAGGCTCAGACCAGATATGAACATGGAGAGATTCCCAGAGAATGCTAGACATTGATCCAAAATGATGTGAAGCTACATGCATCCTACAGACATTGCCAACATACTGGCTGACAGGTTCAGTGCAAACTTCCCCCCCCGACATCTCCAAGACAGCTCCAGCGCAGCCCCTCCAGCCCAAACAGCATCCATGGGACCTGATATAGTCCCCGGCACCATGGCTCCAGGGGGTCCAACCTCTGGCTGTGTTCCCACTCCTAGGAACGAGGTTTTCAACGAGCTAGTGAGCCCTCTGGAATCTGCACCTTAGCTGGGGATCTCATGGAAGTGATATAACTTCACACCGTTGGTGGCACTTGCGAACCCACAAACACATCGCCCAGGCGCCCATTCGCTTGAATCTGCAAAGCCATGAGGATCATACCGAGGATCATAACAAAGACAGGAGAATCATAAGACTTTGGATCCATGGACCATGGCGATTTGTCCTGACAGATGGCACCTTCAAACTGGCTGAGGCAGTTCATGGCAAAAAACTCATATGTGAGTTCAAAAGGCAGTCCATGCCCAAAGCTCGAACTGGCGCAAGGCAGTTGATACAGGGCCTTTTGATACTGGCCTTGATACACTCATCAGCTTAACCTACAACCCACATCACAAACCCATAATGTTCACCTACATTACATTATACCCAGGGTCAGGAGTTGAGGGCAGCATCAGGAACTCAAAGCTCACTGCCAGTGGTGTAAGTTGCTGCAAGCATGTCAGCCTCAAAGCTTTGGCATGCCACAGTCTCACAGAACTCAGCCACTGGAGGGTTATTTTTAACACAGGAAGCAGATGAGGAAGCAAACTGGGCAGATAGTAATGGTTTCCAAAGTTTACAGATATCCTTCAGAAGGGCTTCACAGAAACGGGATAACAAGTGTTCAGGGATGGCCTCAAGGAGAGCGCCAGGAATGCAGTTAAACAGCAAATCTGAAACAGTTACCAAAGCTACAAAGTCATACAGCAACCCCTTCACCAAGAACAAGTTATCAGGAGGACCTGACCCAGGTTCCTGAAGTTTCGTCATTTCTATTAATTGTAGCTAAAGTATCCAGGAAGGAATTCATCTGTCCCACCTTATCTTGAAGGATTAAAGGCCTATATCAAGATCTTCTACATTGCCCACCTCCTCATGATCAAGGAGGTCTCTATTGACTGACTCACATCATTCTATTAATGTCACTATCTGACCCGACACTTGCAGCAGCTGAGCACCCACAAAAGTTCTCACCAAATAGATAAAATGTCTGCACATCTGTCCTAAGCCGTCTGACTGAAAAAGGACCAGCTCTATCCAGTCAAAGACGCTTCAGCTGCATTGCAGACCTACTCTAGGAGGAAGGCCATGTCAAACCCAGATTTGATGAATATCTTTCACCCACATTTCCGCCCATGTCTGACCCACAAGGCGAGACCTAATGTCATGAATTAAAATAGGACGTGCTTATGGGATAGACATTCATCACCCAAACTCTCCTATGCTGTAAATAAATCACCGGCAGGAGTGAGGCAGAGTGGAATAAAATTCTCCCATGAGAACCTGAATAAAATATATGGGAGATCGAGGATAAGCCTCAGTAGGATTAGATTCAGTAGTAAGCTATAACAGAGGCATTATAGTTCCCTATGACAGTACATGCAGAGATATTATTCCGGACATATTTTACCTTTCTTAATGGGTTACTACATGCTTTTTCTGGCTCTCTGACTTATTTTATATAACAGTACATACAGAGGAATTATTCAGGGCATTTTATGGCTGCATTATTGGGCTACAACACTTTCTTTTAGGCTCTCTCACCTATTTTATATAACAATACATGCAGAATAATTACTAATCTGCCTGGTGGCGCAGCCTTAGCAGCCAATCTGCATAGGCTTGCTGATTCACAGAACGGACACCTGCAGCTGTGAAGTAAATGAAGGGATATTGAGACATACCTATCCATTATATAGAATCAATTAGCCTGTCGTACATAATGCATTCCATGGCTACCTAATCAGTTGTGGGGCATCTTGCATCCCACGGGCCTCCTGTATCCATTGGTTCAGTAGGTCCTGCTTCCGTCTCTTCAGGTCTGCATGGTGGTGACGGACCTGCTCACCAGTCCGAGGAATGCCTGTGACACTGGTGAGGTCATGATCTAACCGGTTCCAAGCCTCTGCTTTGTACTCCATCCCTTGGAACTGGCCCTGCAGGAGTCTTGACTCATGATGGTGGACAAGGAGCCAAACCATGTATTTCGACTCCTCGATGCCCCAGCGTTGTGCTTGAAAGCGTGTACCCTCTCCAGCACCAGCCATTCTAACTGCAGATGGGAGCTACAATCAGTTATGGTGGGTATTCCCACCTATGGGGCTTAAATATGCCGCATTTCCCACACTTTTTTGTGATTGGCCATTTTTTTTAAATTCTTGGCTGACTGCAGACCTGCTTAGCAATGGTTATTCTACCATTTATAAGTATATGTATGTTAGTGGCTTTTTATCCTAAGCTGTCATGGCTTAGTGGTTCAGTACTTTGGCTATGGTGCACAGTGTCCCAGGTTTGAACCTTGTTATTGCATTTTATTTTACTACTGTCCAGACAGGCTAGGGGGTGTGACTGTGTTTAGGTAACTTTGCTCTATGTTGCTCCATGCTGCCTGACGGTGCACTTGTTGGCACGGCATGCAGCTCTGCGCAAACCAATTGCGCTGGGTAAAGCTATTTAGTTATGGGCAACTACATTGCGCTGGGTAATGCTGCTTAACTACGGGCAACTATATTGCACTGGGTAAAGCATTGCTTAACTATGGGCAACTATATTGCGCTGGGTAAAGCGTTGCTTAACTGCGGGCAATTATATGTCAGGATCCTTTATAAATATACATTTTGTTCACTGATACGTATGCTTTTCAATGCTTTTTAGTAAAATTTTAATCAGATATGTCAGGAATTATTTCATATACTAATTTAAAACATAAAATAGGAAGGGGAGTGGTGGGACTCGAACCGTGAATACCTTTTCTTTGTGTAAAGGCTCTACCACTACGCTATTGCTATTTGGCCTAATTTGCATAAACATTCCTTATTATGCTCTTCCATGTCGAGATTGTTAACTGCAGCTAAGCAATTGGCACACCCGCGCACACACGCGCAAATACGGGCAGCTATATCAGGAATTAGAAAAAAAAATTTTAAGTTTTACTTTTTATAACTGTGCTGGGGGTTTACAATGTCAGGGAGTGTGGTGTTAGGTACGTGGACATTTGAGCGGACTCGCTCTTGTGTGTTGACAGTTAACAATTCAAACACTTGCAGGGGCATGGACCTTTGGACTGCTCGGCAGTCAGACACACCCCCTGCTTTCCTGCACGGTCCGTGTTAGACTTGTAGTGGAGTCAGCGTGCCCTCATGAATATTAATGGCACGCTGACATCATACCGTTCAACTGCAGTCTCCGAGTAAGACTTATTTAGTCTTACACAGAGGATTTGTGAATCCGGGGGGATAAGAAGCTGTAAATACTACAAGTTATTTAGTTTCCCACCAGACTCCACAACACCAGGTTTTAACACGTTTCAGAAGTGAGGTTAATAAAATTGCAATCAAAGTTGTCATTTTACAAATATCATAAAGGTATACAAATCTAATTTACCAATGACCTTGCTATCTATATGGAGCATTATAACAATAGGATGCATACCACTAAATCATAAAAGCACTGGGAAATTAAGTAGAATTCTTTCCTAATATTACTTTCCCCTTTTGGGCTAAATGAGAGCAAACAACATCCTCATAATCACTAGTAGGTAGTAAATGAACAATTAGAGGACATCCTCAAGACAAACTATCCAAGATATAAACTCCATTTCCCAGAAAAAGCTGAAAGGTCTTTGCACCTAACAGAGACAAAATCACATATACTTTACTTACTACAGTGATAAGTATTGCATACAACCAATGAGGTAGCATTTATAGGGTGACACAACTTAATCAGCTGTTATATAACAACATTACACACATAGTATCATAATATTGTGTGAAATAAGCAAGTAAATCAAAGGGTGAAGCAAATAACTCAGAAGTCTCAATAGAAGTGAGAACAGTTCTAAATAGATTCAAAGCAAGAGACAGTCTTTCATATATATTATATTGATAATAAATAAGTTTTTAGACCAAATATCTATGACTCATGGAACTTACAACCTTCTATATATTGACATTGATGTCTCAACATACAGGCTATATGCATCTCAGAAATACATTTCAGTGTAAAATGTTCCTGCTCGTAACCAACTTTGTCAGATTTAAAATAATGAAATCCTGTAATTACATTAAGACTATCATGAAATCTGTAACAAATATAATGAAGAAGATAAAAAGATTACTTACAAAAGTACATGAGTTTCTACAACAGCCTGGAGTGGATGACCAATTAATCACACAAGAAACAATGGACAGAATAATAAGAATTAACTAAATGGCACTATCTACATTTCCAGCAACTGCAGACATCCATACCACCAAAATAATAGCATACAGAGATGACACAATTATCACATATCTATAACTCACTTGGAAAACTGCATTAGTTTGTCTGCATAGCTGTTAAGGGAAGATAACTTGAATCAGACTATTTAACACAGGAAGTGAACAGAAGAAATAGATGCCACAGGTTCCTGTTAAGCACAGCCACAAAGGATTGAATAATGAACTCTGCAGATACAAACGGAGCAACTAAGCAATACGGCATCTTGCAAAGCATCTTGACGTAAATAAAAGCTTCACCTCAGGCTTGCAAGCAAGTTTCCAAATAAAAGGATATGACAACTAAAACCACAAACAGGAAACCAGACAAATGCCATGAACCCCTGCAACTGTCAGTCTATGGTTACCTCCAAAACCATTAATACCAAAACTTCCCATCAAACCAAAAGCCATCCCTCAAAAAATGGCAAGACAAGACAAAACAATGGAAAGAAAAACTGACTATAGAACAAAAAGAATACAAACCAATCACCAAAAAAAAAAAAAAAACAAAACAAAACAACAAAACTCTTAAAAAACATATCAGTATCAGGGCATACCAAACCATGGAAAATCAAAAATATTTACAGAAAGCAACACAACTAACCAAAGTTAAGTTCACTAAGCTATTCAGTTGTGAAGAAAGGAGATAAAAATTACCTGTGTAAAACGAGAAGAGAAATACCTGGATATGGTGTTTGATAAAGTTAGTTAATCCTTCAAGCTGTAACACCTGGATATAAATAAACAACAAAAATAAATACTTTGCATGTTTAGGAAACAAACCATTAATATATTAGCAAAAAGCAAAGTCATTTGGAAGTAGATGCTTTGCGAGGTTTGCCATTATTAACAGCAGAAGGTTCAGTCTTGTTTCTTCTTGTTTGAATCTGTCCAAGAGTTTCATCTGAAGATCTTTTCAATGAAGGTGAGGACCAGTCCATGTCTTCTGTGATGGGAATTATGTTATTGTTTTTGATGAAAGAAGATATTTCCTCTAGGTTATTAAAGGTTCTTACTTCATTGGATTGGTGAATTTTAATTCTTACTAGGTAAATTATTTGAGTTTTGATATTATTTTGCTTTAACAGTTTAACAAGAGTCCAGCATTTCTTCCTTATGCCCATTACTTTGGAGGAGTAGTCATTATCAAATCTGATTTGATTTTACTTACACTTCAGAGGGGCTTTCCTCTGGGCAGTATTGAGGACAAGTTCTTTATCTGTGTAAGATATAAATTTTATTACTGTGGATCTTGGTGGAGATGAGGATGATGTTGGTGCCAATTTCCCTATAGGTCTATGAGTTATTTCTATACAAGAGGAGAGACCCTCTTATAAACCTAAAATCTCTGGTATCCAGGAATTTAGAAAATAAATAATATCTTCACCTTCAGAATTTTCAGAGACCAAAAATTCTAATATTGCATCTTATTTCTATGCTTTTTAACTCTTCAATTTTGTTAAGGTGTTTTGTTTAAGAAGAAATTTAGTTTGCGATTCGTCTTCCATCAATGCCATTCAAGGACATTTCAGTGTTTGATATTATAATATGATGTTGCTGAAAAAGTTCTTTAAAAGCATGAGTTTGTTTAAAACAATTCCCCCTAAGGTTTTCCAGATTTTCTTGAAAGCCATCCATTTTCAAAGACAGTTTTTGTAGAGTGGAAGTCACTAGCTACAGGTCTTTCCTCAGGGATGTATCAGAATGGGAGTGCTTACAGCTGTTCATTTTCATTTGATGAAGTAGTCTCCAATTAAATTTGACAGGAAAATATTTGTAAAATTCCACCAAAATTAGAAGAGATAAATACTAGTCTGTTATTAAGAAGGTCTGATAAATTTAGTTACAATATCCTAATTATTTTCTTGTTTTTGAGAATAGTATTGTAGAGCTCAAAAAATGTACTGCTTTCAATTGGTCATCTAGGCTCTGACCCCAAAGAAACAGTGGAGTTTGCTTCTTTCTTCACTGTTGTGTGACCGTGAAGTTGGTATATATTAGTCTAGGGGGTGTTGTGGGGTGCAGGGCGTCTTGCCCCTGACAAAAAATTGTTTAGTTCTTTGTCAAAGATGGCTTTGGCAAAATGTTTTAGTTTTTTTCCATACATCAAAATTACCTTTGATGAGTTGGCATAAATCCACCATTTCCTTAGAATCACTTATTATCCCTTGATGATTGTTTTATGGCATCCTTGACTAGCTGGGTACTAGTTTCTTGAAAAACAGATAGATCAATCCTAAAGAAGAGATGATAGTGCTTGCAACTATCAGGACCACTGCAACTCCTGAGTAGTTATGTGCAGCAGTTTATTTGTCTTTGAAAACAGAATTGTCAGCAGCTTCAGGGAATGACTATATGTCCAATGATGGGGTTAGCTTTCACCATATTTTCCCTAGCTGAATGATAATGTGTGTAGAACTCTACCTTTGTTGACACAATAGTAATTTAATCGTTTTTCAGGGATGATTTATGGAGACAATGATTTATGGGTGTCAAAAAAAAATTGAAATTCTGTTTCATGAGATAAAATCTGGAATTTATAACTGATTTTTAATTGTAATTTCCAATCATCACTATGACTTCATTGTAACTTTTACTTTACACAGATAAATACACAGATAGTGATATGCAAAATTAAAATAGAGTCTAGGTGTAGAATAAAAAGTAAAGAAAGATGACAGTATTATAAGTAGTAAATATGAAAAGAAATACAGGTTAGGAATGAGTACTCTGGCATAAAATGCCAAATTCCATAAACATCCAGTGTTTTCCAGTACCCAGACAGTCCATATATGGGATTTACCAGTAGATTCCTGGGAAAAAAAGGGGAAAGTATACCTGATTAATTGATTGATTGATTTTTGTATGAGTTGGTACAAAGAAGAAATTTTCTAAATGTGTAAAATATCTAGCCCGCATTCCTTGTATTTTCTGCTATGCCTGCTTAGATATAGACATTTATGTTACTAACAAAGTTTGAATCCCAAAGTACACAGAAAGTCTGTATTTTCCAATATGAAGTTACATGTAATCAGTAGACATACTGGGTATATCAAAGTCTCTGTCCCTAAGGCACAGGCTATGTGTTTTTCCAGATTAGCTGCATTTGAAGATCTACTCCATTCCGAGCTGTCTGAATTAAGTGAACTGTTTCAGGAAAGGAGCTATGATAAAGACTACATGTAAGACATTTTATATAAAGTCAGCAAGGCAAACAGACATTATACCAACCATTTTGTTAAGTAACAAGAAATTAGGAACAAGAAAGATGTGAATCATGACAAAACACATTCTGAATATAATATATTTTGCCCTGTAGCATACTGATGCTCAAGGTGCAAAGCAGATTATTAGGAACAACTAGAAAATAATTTTGAGAAACCCTGACTTACACAATATTTTGAGATCAATCTTGATCTTTACTGACTGGAAAACATTAGTCTAAAATGTTTCTTGGAGAGTAATTCACATTATATGAATCAGCTAACAACATGTAGAAATCCAAGGACAGGCCCTTGAGTGGCATTGTAAGACTTGCCCCTGGATTCAATAAACTCCATGCAGGAATAGTGCTATTCCTGCATGGAGTGAACCATGTGCATTTACCCTTAGCTTTAACAGCCGTGTGCCTTGCATATTCATGAAGGCACACTGCTGCTAAAGCTAAATGGACACAGACACTAGTGAGTGCAGTGTGCATGTTTAAGTAGTCCACACACATCTAACATGCCCCTTGCACTCAGAAAGTGCCATACAGTACTTTTAAAAGCATTTCCATGTCTGTTGACACTGAAATCAAATAAAATGAGTATTTCAGTGGCCACAGACACTGAAATGGATAGGGAAGCAAGGAATCAATGAATAGGGGTGTGTGATAGGTTCTGTCACACACCCCCTGCATTGTAAAAGTGCCATGCAGCCATACCCCTCCACCGTACAGGTTTCCACAGAATGCCCAGATGCCTGCCTTACATACCTCTCAACCTCCTAGAGCAAGAAAGCTGTACAAAGCCATAAATAATAAGGGGACAAAGGCACAAAAATAGGGACACTTTATAAATATTGCACTTACAAACCCGGAAAGATGATAGAATAAAAGGTTTGCATTAGCATGGACTTCCTGAAGGGTATGAAGACTGAAACCCAACTGTCTGCCATTGTAAAAGTGCTGTACGGCCATACCCCTCAACTGTACAGGTTTCCAAAGAATGCCCAGATGTTTGCCTCACATACCTCTCAACCTCCTAGAGCAAGAAAGCTGTGCAAAGCCAAAAATAATGGGGGGACAAAGGCACAAAAATAGGGACACTTTTTAAATATTGCACTTATAAACCCGGAAAGTTACTAGAATAAAAGGTTTGCATTAGCACGGACTTTCTGAAGGGTATGAAGACTGAAACCCAAATGTCTGCCATTCTAAAAGTGCCATACGGCCATACCTCTCAACTGTACAGGTTTCCGAAGAATGCCCAGATGCCACCTCATATACCTCTCAACCTCCTAGAGCAAGAAAGCTGTACAAAGTCATAAATAATGGGGGGACAAAGGCACAAATATATGGACACCTCTTAAATATTGCACATATTGGAAAGCTGATAGAATAACAAATTTAGCATTTGCATGGATTTTTTGAAGGGTATGAAGTCTGAAACACAAATTCTGTCATTATCCCCTGACATAAACCCAGAGTGATCTGCCAGTGATTTGTCCCTATGTGTCCCCTTACACTTTCCCTTACTGTGCATGAGAAGGAGTACAGATACATACCAATAAAGTGAGGTGTATTAATCAAATTTCTTTTTACATTCTAAGATTTTTTTTGTGTAGCTGAGTAGGTTTGTGCATTAGGGCCCTCTGCTCAGCATTGCTTAAACATCTCCTAGGAGATAAAAATATACAGATAAAATCCTAATGACAAGATAGCGTAGTGGTTAGAGTCCCAGCTTTGCATGCAGATGTTTCCGGTTCTAGTATCAAGACAGGCACTTTACTTTTACATGGGGAAAGCATTGTTAAAATGAGTATTTAATATTAAATTATGTAGTAATTGATAGGGTAGTGTAGCAGGTCCAAAATGGAAGTGTGAGTGCATATAACATGTGAAATCACCCATGTATACACAAGTGTCCCATACAGTATAGTCACACCTCAAGGTAATGTAATGAAAGCACATAGGGGGATGTCATGTAAACTAAATAATATACACTTAATAATATGTCAGTAAAGATGAATTCATCTACAATACTGCTATTTTATTAAAATAAAAACTGAGCAATGGTAAGCAGTGCCCAGCTCTGCTTAGTCGGGTTAAATGTTGCTTAGTCGTGAATTCTAAGAAGTGGTCAACTCACCTAAGCAGAATTGTGCACCACTAAGCAGTGCTCAGTATCTAGCCCTTTAAGCACAGCTAAACTCCGCTTAGTGGGTTTGCATGTTGCTAAGCTGTCCTCAGCATTTTCAAAATGGTCCAATGATGGCAAAGGGCGAGACTATGGCCTTATTTCAACCATGCAGGCAAGAATACAGCCATAACCTGTTGTAGTTTGATCTCTGCAGGAACATGTCTGGCATTGAAGAGGGAACGCGCTTTCAGGTGCAGCACTGGGGCATCCTGGAGTCCAGGGTCATGGTGGCTGCACTCCTCTTAAAACACCATGATGACAGACTGTGGCAGGGCCAGTACCAGGGCTCCCAGTACAAAGCAGAGACCTGGAATCATCTGGCATGTGACCTCACCAGTGCCAATGGAATCCCCCAAACTGGTGAGCAGGTATGGCATCATTATGCTGACCTAAAGCATAGGAAGGGGGAGCTCTTGGCCCAAAGGATCCAAGATGCTCAGGACCAGAATGCTCCAGCAGTTTGTAAGTATCCCAGATATAGCTGTACCAAATTCTAGCCTGAGTATGTGATAGACAGGTATGCATAATGTTTGTTTCTCACCCCTACAGCAGCAGGAGAGGGGACTATGAACATTGAGGCCCGTGCCGACAGACTGACAAGGATGCGCAGACAGGCTGGTGAGTACAGATCTGTCTTGCAGTATATAGTGCTATAAAATAGAAGGAGTACATTGTTTACTGCGACTAGGTATATTGTGCACTGTGTCACACTAATACTTATCCACAGGATGTCTATTAATAAACATGTCATTTCACTGTAATAAAAATATACAACAAACTGTTGTGTTTACTCTGGTATGTTGTTGTAGAAATAGAATGTGTACAGGTCCTTTACAGCAAATATGGTGTTGACAGCATGAAATAACTGAGGCTGTTCTGGGAAACAGTTAGTATGCATTGCAGTCTTGTGTTAACCTTTGCCTTCCAGATTGTATTATTTCAAAGGAGTAATACACAGTACAGTAACTATCTGCCATGCATGAATTTCAGGATTACAAGGCAGACTGTCCAACCCAGAGAGTATTACTAGGAAATCAGTCAGGCAAGAAAAAGAAGTTCCCCAGTAGCTCAGTGTGATGGAAAATAGTATTGTTGTTCATTTTAGCACACCCAGATATAGTTCAAATCCAGGGAGTGGTACTGAGATGTGTACATATATACACAATCAAAACCCTGAATATTTGTAGAAGCAATCAGAAAGTGTTAACAGATATTTTCCCCACAGGTCTCTCAGGTAAAGAAATGTGTGTAGTAGCTGTATGAAGGATATACTAATACTCCTGAATATGCATCAAAACAGTCAAAAAATGTCAACAGATATTTTCTCCACAGCTCTTGCAGGTAAAGAAATGTATATAGTAGCTGTGTGAAGGGTATACTAATACACCTGAGTATTTGTAGAAACATTCAGTAACTGTTAACAGATATTTTCTCCACAGGTCTTACAGGTAAAGAAATGTGTGTAGTAGCTGAATGAAGGGTATACTAATACATCATGTACAACTGTTCCACTGTCCAACCCCATATGCCTGCAAATGACAGCAGGATAGGTACATACATCATGCCCTCTCCCTGATACATGTCTGTCAAGTGCCACGCTGTCATGACTATTGGTCACTGCTGCCAATAACCTTGAACACAGATGGGAATCCAAGGAAGTATGGCAGTAGTAGACACACACAACAGCAGTGCAGGGTACCCCTTCTATGTCAGTTATGTAATCCTGACATGTACAAGCCCCCTCTAGTAATGTACCCATAGTTGACACAGTCTACCTCATACCATTACAAGTTGACAGTTTAACATATATGTATGTGCTACACAAGCTATGGGCCATAGGTAGAAGTAAAGTGAGGGTAGACCTCTAGAGTATTGAGCAGTACTGTTGTGAAAAATAGAAGACTATGCAGTTGTTAATGGACTTTTCTTCTCTCCCTCCACCCCTCATCTGCATCACTAATTATTATTCATATACTACAGGTATGTTTTTCTCAAAACCTAATGTTGGGACATGTGTTCCATTATTGTTCATATAATGGATTGGTTGTGTGTTAACATACCTTGTTCAAATACCATCGTTGGCAGCCTGTTGCTGTCATTGCTATTGACATGCTGTTACAATGCTTACTATTGTTCCATTTATGCATGTGTTTCTGTTTGCTATTCAACTGTTTCAAATCTGTTTTGGGTTAATTGGAACACCCATGCATGCTGTTAAAACTAATTTTGAAATGTTTTGTTCATGACTAACCAATAAATCTGTGAAAACCTCAACACCATAGCACATTTGGGAAAGCATATCCTGGCAGATCCACCTGTCCTGCCCCATCTGGCCATGGCACTGGGTCCCAGCATGTCTGGGATCCAACCTGGAACATCCTTCTCTACTGGTCCTGCACAACCTTCGGTGGAACCTCCTCAGGGGATGGGGCCCATCCCCCCCTGTGCATGGGTGCTGAGAGGAGCCCATCACCCGCAGAATGTTCTGGGGTATGGTGAGCAGTGTCAGCCACTCTGAGTTGGGTGGGCAGCTGCACCAGATGGAGGGCCACCTGGTGTACCTTGTCAAGCCCCCAGCACAGCCACCTTCATGGCAGTGAAGGTGCAGTGGTGACTGCCCATGAGTGGGGACTTCAGTCCCAATGAATCCATTTGGGAGCTCATGGGCCTCTGATTCCCAACCACCCTCCCCGTCCAAGGTGTTTAACCCCTCATGTGCTATACACAGCCCCCCTCTGCTGTCTTGTGTGTCTTGTGTCTGAAAATGCTACCTATCCTGCCAAACCTATCTCCCGAAACATACCTACAGCCCTTTCCCAATATTACACTCTTACTTAAAAAAAGGGCATCTGTCCCACAGAAAAATCATTGCCCCAGACATAGCTCTACATTTCATCCTCAAGTACAGTGAAATTAGTCAATGTACCCACCACTTATTCTACAAATGTCTGTTGTCAACACCCCTCCCTGTGGGGTGGGAGGCTGTAAATTTCATATTCTACACATTATTCACATTTGTTGCTGCAGAAGAAATGTAGAGCTATGGTCCTTCCCTACACCCATCCTGAACATCCCTAGCTGGTTTTCTTAATGTTTTAGCCCCTGCTTGCCTTATTTCACCACTTTCCCATCACCCTTTTTTCTTTTCTTTAATTAAAATTAGCATGGGTGTAAGTGGTATTAAGTGAAGCTAAGCGGGCTTAACTGTCTGTTAGCATTACGTAGCTTCAAGCAAAACCACTCAAACCTGTTTACAACTGCTTAAAAGTGCCTTAATCACTCTGTCTTCATTAGCCTTTGTTCTGCCTAGCAACAAACAAATCTGCTCTGCCAAGTCTCAAACCAAGATGCTGGCACTACAGTCACAACAATGTACCACTACACCATCTGAGGTGTGGAAATTTGTAATGCTTTTACAAACATATCATGCATTCTGGTCATTTAACATTAATGAAAAAAAAATGTCATTACTGCCAAGGCTTGCACAAAGGACCCTGTGTACTACAATCACAGGCGCATACCTCTAGACCATGTGAGCTGTAGGACTTTGTAATGATTTTACAAGCATATCATACACAACAGTCATTTTAACATAAGGGAAAAATATATATCCGTAGTACACACACACACACACACATACACACACACACACACACACACATATATATATATATATATATATATATATATATATATATATATATATATATATATATAGATATATATATATATATATATATATATATATATATATATATATATATATATATATATATATATATATATATATATATATATATATATATATATATAGACACACATATATATATATATATATATATATATATATATATATATATATATATACGCACATATATTTATACATATGTATATATTTATAGATAACCAACCTCTTACTGCAAGACATCTGCAAAAGGCCTGACAAAGTGTGGAGGGGGGGGGGTAAAGGGAAACAATAGTGCCATCTTGAAATAATGGATGTTATACACATAGAAGTCTGATAGAGTAGAATGGCTTGATTTAACATATAATTCATGATAGATTCCAGGTCTGAAACACAAATGAATGTCATCATTTACTGATGTCAATGCTGACATCATCCCAGTGATTTGTCAGAAACCCACAATTGTTATGGGGTACAGACCAAACATATGATCCCCGCATCTGGACAGTGTCTAGACAGCTAGCAGTGGAGAGGTATGACTGCAGTCATGTAACAGAAGAGAAAAAACAGTGAGGGCTGACAACCATTTCATCCAACACCTTCTGAGCCATAATAAGACCAACACGACACTACCCCAAAGCAGCTCTGGGGAATTACCCATGTATTTCCAAATATATCATGCACTACAAGGATGGAACTGTAGGGAAAAGCAGATATTGATGCAAAAATGTCCATCCACAAACATTTGCACCACAGTCACAGCAAGACACCAGTACCCCATATAAACTCTAGAGAAGAACGACTGTTTGAACAAACATATCCTAATTGCCAGCCACACACTACACCAACATATATTGGCCCAGCTCACAGCCTACTGGGAATCCTGAGGGGTTACAGGACATTTCTCAGTCTGCCTCTACAAACATATACACCTGATAGACCACCAGCAACTTTAGCAGCATGCACAGTCAGATAGAAAAGGATCTATGACACTCACATCTGCTACTCTCCCTACTCAACCCAACAAACATTTAACACAGCACTGCTACACAATCTTGGCAGTCTGTTAACACTGGCTAGACATACATAACTCTCAACTGTACAGATTTCCACAGAATGTCCAGGGTGTGGGACCATAGTTATGGCCACTGCTGCATACCACTTCCAGGAGTCTGCTAAATCACTGGGATAATATCAGGAGTGCAGTCCCTGAATAATGATAACATACCTCTGAACCTCTCACTGCAAGACATCTGAACAAGCCATGACATATGTGGGGATAGGGGGCTGAAAACAGGGGCATATCTCACATAATGGTGTTACAAACTGAAACAGTTGCTGGTGTTACAGGGTTTGTTGTAATATAACATCCCTAAAGGATATGATGTCTGAAACACAAATGGATGTCAACATTTACTGACTACGATCCTCACATTATCCTACTGATTTCTCCAAAACAGATATTGTCTGAGGAACAGACGATACATAACAGGCAAACCTCTGGGCAGTCTGTGGACATCTGGACAGTTGAGAGGTATGTTAGAGACATATCACTGTCAGACATCAAGTCACACAGAAACTGCATGTCCAGACAAACCTTGTTAATCTAGCAATCCTCTATGTGAATAACAGCACTACTTACTTACTTACAATCTGTACCCAATTTCGGAGCTTTGTCCCCGATGTTGTTGGGCTGTCTCCACATGTCTTATCCTGAGAGGTAGTTCCACCTACAATCTGTGAAGCTGTAGCCCCCACACCTCCATAATGTCCTCCACACAGGCAAGGAAAAGGGCCAAGGCGCACATGAAGGACTTAATTATAGCTCTGTGTTACTATGGCATTGGCTAATGGAAAGACAACACAGCTGCTCTGGATGGAAGTAGCAAGTGGGAGACACCAATTGGTGCATAGGCCATCACTTGCTCATGAGCATTATCTACAAAAGACAAGCTGCTGCCCATGCAACACAAGTCTGAGCCCATCTACACAAAGACAGACTGTGACTACACAAACCTGACCATTTCAATTATTCTGAGGAAACTCTTCAGCACTATAAAAGGTATGTCAATCATGTAGGCTTGTAATGGAATGCAGAAGGGGGATGCAATAATGTCAAATAGGAAGTTAAACACTAGGTTGCAACAAGACCTGCTGGACTCACATGCTGCTGTCCAGCACCTATGGCCATTCCTACTTGCCCTGTCTGCATTGACATAACTCACATCTCCAGCCCCTGAGTCACCCCAGCAAAGGTCAGCTCATGTATAACTACTACTGGAGTGTCTGTTGTCCAGTACTGAGTGTGACACTGCTAGACCAGCTACCTGGGATGTTGTAAATATTCATATGTCTCCTATGAATGCTACTATGATACATATGCTTGTCTTACAAATGTAAGATACTTATATAGGGTATGTGCATAGTACACAACAGGAGCAGAAGTTTGTTGAACTGTATGTTATATACTGAGCCCATACCTGACAACTGTCCAGAATTTTGCAGACTGACCACATGTCTACCTTATATTTATAGTCAATCCCTCATACAGTTGTGTATTGCCTGGCACATCACTGGAAACCCATTAAAGACTGAAGTCATAACATAATGGCATACATTTGATTGTCAGATGTCTTAACCTGCGGAGCAGACCTGGGAATGTGACACTGTCATTGTTGGCAACTAAGTGTGTTTCAGCTAGATTCATAAAGTGACATTATTTTCTGGCCTTTGCTCACCAGTGATGTGTGCTTTTGTGCAAATGTCTTGCTCTAACAGGAGCTAGGTGTCTTAGCATGAAACCCATGTCAATCCAAGCGTACCTTGCCCTGTAGGATGCTTACATTTGTGCAGTCATTGACACCTGCATTGTAGATGTGGAGAGAACACTAACCTTGCCAGGTTACTCATCCCATCATACGTGTAGACTCCAAATGGAGGGCTGCAAAGCCACAGGAGGTGGAGTGCTGAACATTATCATACACATACACACCTCCAGGCTGGCCAAACAGTATGATGCATGGGAGACATCCCAAGTGCAGTTAGTTGACAAAACACCTACTCAAATCATAGCTAGCTACAGGCCTTCAACCATGACTATGGACACCCACCACACCTATGGAGACTTGCTGGAATCTGTCAGGAGTCAATCATCTACCCTGCTCCTGAGTGACTTCAATTACCCAACCATAGTGTGCATGACCTATGCCACCTGAACAAGAATGCACAGAGATTCCTCAGCTTTGTCAATGGCAATGCAGTGGTTCAGCCAGTCAGCACTCCTACGACAGGTTGAAATATCCAGTACCTGGTCCTAACCAACATGAGCAGCCACTGTAGCAATCCTACTGTGTCATCCTCCTCGGTAAGATCTGACCACATAGCCATCACTGTTCATGTCACCATCTCCTCTGCCCCCCCTTGTCAGGGTCAAACAAAATTAACTTTACACAACTGACTATATATCTCAGAGCAGGTAGAAGTAGCTGTACAGCCAATGTCCCATCAGTTGCAAATAACAGTAGTGTCCAGGCCCAGACCACAATACTATGTGGGCTACTACATAGCTGTATGGACTCAGCAATACCTGACAGGACAACATCATCTCCCTCAAGGTAGGGTAAACATCCATGGTGGTCAGCAGCAATACACAAATACTATAATAGGTAGAAATAATTGCTGGACAGGGCCAAGAAGGAACAGGTGCTTTATTGGAAGCAATGTCACCTTGTTCTGCACAAGCAAATAAGGTCATAGGTGAATCATCCTAAGGCTATTTTAGAGTGCAAATTGGACCCATCCACCAAGGCCAATCACTAGGCCTTCCATACATGTGGCTGCAATCCCAGAGGCAACACACAGATCTGCTCTGTAGTGGTGGTCAATAACACCACATATACATACTGCATAGATATAGGTTACCGGCTGCGGACAGGTGAAGTGGAAACATCACCCCCTGTCCCCTCATCGGTACACATGTGCATGCACAACACCTGCCCCCTGCCCTCATCATCAGGCAGCAGGTCTGTAATGCCCTCTCAAAGGCAACACATGGAAGTCTCCATAATCCTGATACCATCCTCGGCTGCATCATACATGAACACAGGCATGAGCTCTCAGATCTACTATGCACTGTAGTCAACCGAAGCCTGAACACTAGTGTCATCTCATCTGCACAGAGGACAGCCACTGCCATCCCTATACACAAAGGTGGAGCAATCCACCGACCCAGCCAATCATATGCACATCAGCATAACTAGTCTGCTCTGCAAGAGCATGGAAGGCAATATCAAGGGCCTTATGAACAGGGACATAGGCAACCTCAAAATGCCCAAGCCCACACAGCTTGGTATTGTCAAAGGGAGATCAGGCCTCTTAAACCTGGTCGACCTCTCTGAAGTGCTCAAGAAAAACAGGGACGAGGGGAAGATGCGTAATGCCTACCTTCACCTAGCCCAATTATCTCACAATCCCCAGGCAGCCAGGATACATATGCCTACACAACTAGGCATCAACCTGTATGTTATCAGATGGGTAGCTAACTGGTCCAATGATAATACCGACTCGGTCAGAGTAGTGGAACTCACCTCTAGTAGTAGAGTCTTCCAAAGCGGTGTACCCCAAGGATCGGTCTGGGGGCCTCTACTGTTTGAGATATACATATCTGAGGTACAGGACAAAAGCAGTGATCTATGGCTGACCAGATGTACAGATGCTTGCAAGCCAGCCACTGTCTTACATTCCCCTACTGATATGAGCATCCCCCAAGAAGCCCTCACCCAATTAATGACTGGTGCAAGAAGTATTTCTGCAAACTGAATGCCAGGAGAGGTGTCATTCTCCCTGTGGTGGCAGATGTTATCCACACTAATTATGACAGTAATAATGTACAGAGGATGCAATCAGGTGTGAGGTGATTTGTGCACCAAGGTTGGTAGCAACCTGACAGTTTCCCACCATGTGGGCACCATTGTACAAAAGCCTGTCTACATGGCCCACCTCATAAATATGAGTATGTCATCCAGGAACCAGAAGGCCACAACATCCCTGTACCCCACCCTTATCAGACACATTACCAAGTACAATGGCTCCTTTGGCATGTACCTTGCCAAGCAAATGCAGCAGTTGCAGAAACTACAGAGGTTTCTGAGCAGGTAAATCCAGGGTTTGTAACACCTATCCAATACAAGTAGGCTGAAAGCCTTGTCCCTGTACTCAGTCTCATACAGACTGATCGTAGGTGACCTGTGTCTGGCATACAAGGCCATTTTCAAACCAGCCTTGATGGTGTTTCTACATATCTATAAGACAAACCCCACTCATTCATTATGCACGCAAGACCCTCAACTGGTCTGTGACATGTATAGGACTTGTTGGCAGGATAGTGTAGTGCCCCACAGAAAATACTGTCTGTAAAATACACTCCCTCCCCATGTCTATCAGAGTACGTGTTTAGCCCTCTTGAAGAAGAAGCTGGACAACTGTATGGGAAACAGGTGGGACACAGGTGCTGGCTTGGAAGGAACATAGGCAAAAATCTGGACCAGGCTTATGAGTGCATCAGGGTCAGTAGACTGGTATCATCTTATGAGGCTATGCACCTAGTACTTTACTCATTTCCTATATGCATTGCAGACTGTCCTGCTATGTTGTCTGAAATTAATCCCTATGAGTCTGAACTGTGTAGCTACTGCAGTGATAGTGTATAGTCTTGTCCCTTCATCAGTTACCATCACATATTGTTACACCTTGTCATTGTGTGTGGTCTGTATAGCAGTAAGTCAACTATTACAGTACATGCGTATGCACTTGCTGACATTGTATAGCTCACTCCAATAGCCTTGGCCTTGCCCACAATTACCATTCTGCTACTAGACCCATCACACAGTAAGATTTGTCATCCTTCATTGTGGGCCTCCAGTACCAGTGAAAGAGATGGATTGTGGCAGGCAAAATTACCATAACGTCTGCCCTAAAGGGCCCATAGGTGTCACAGCTGTGCCAGACAGTACCAGGAGTGTGTGTGTGTGTGTGTGTGTGTGTGTGTGTGTGTGTGTGTGTGTGTGTGTGTGTGTGTGTGTGTGTGTGTGATCAGCAAACATACTACTGCAGGGTATTAATTTATATATGTTGTCTTCCCCTTGCAGGTGAACACAGGGGTTGGTGTCCCTCCCCTGTACAACCTGATCTCAGTGTCTTAGCGGACTCCCATGTTGATGATGGTCATAGTGAGGCACAGGTGGGGTTGTTGGTGCCTGAGTCCATGCAATTGTTTGGTATCCCACTTTCACCCACCATGTCCCCACACACAATCAATATGCCCACACATACCCAGCCCCCACGCAGCAATGGATAATAGACAGGTTAAGGGTGGTGGCATGGAACAGGCTAGTGTGTTGCATATGACGAGTGTGAGTGTAGACACCAGCCATAGACATAAATCAGGCAAGGTCACACACAGACAGATGGACAGGGGTGCTCAACAGAGGACTGCTGCCCATTAAGCCCCTGTCACAAGTGACACAGCAGGTGTCACCAGACGCATGTTATGGTCCATCATGGAGGCATGGGCATGTACTGACTGCAACACCAGACAGATGCTCAGCATCATGAATGCAGCAGACAAACACTCACACATCCCTATCACAGCCCAGTCACCACCAGACATGCTCAGCTTTTCTGCATGGCCGAGTTGAGCATCACCCCTTCAAACACACACACACACACACACACACACACACACACACACACACACACACACACACACACACACACATGCTGTCAGCCATATGGCCAAGTTTAGGCCTCTGGCAGTCCAACATCACACCCTGTGCATGTGATGATACTTATACTTGAGCCACAACCCTGCTATCCATACCATTGATGCACAGACATGCTCATGTGGGTCTGATGCACAGGGTGACTATAGTACAGTGTAGCAATGTCATGCTATGTAAGGTGCTATCTGCTGGCAGTAGTTATGGGTACACATCGAGGTGTATGTACCTTGTTAGATATGATGCACTATTGCTGTTAGTACTGGTGACTGACTGTAGTGTCACAGACTGTATTCTGGTTGTGTTCCAGGTGTCTGTGTCTCTGCAGGCTGTGAGCCTGCTGACAGTAGTAATGATGAGTAAAGCAGAGTGGAAACACAGTGAACTTTTCATAGCCAAGGTATAGCTGTATATGTACATGTTTACCAGGTGTGTTTACATGCAACAGTGTGTGAGGGGCAATTGTGACAGACAGTGTGCCCATGCATACATACCCTTGACACAGCCACCTAGCCTTCATACATGTCACCTGGGTGTTCTGTAGGACCGCCGGCTCATACATACAGAGGAGGTTACTTGAGTGCTGGCACTAGGTCCTTCACAAGCTTATCCATTACTTCAACTGCAACAGATTCAGCTATCAGCACCTTTTGCCCCTGCCGTTTCTGTCACATCCACTCAACCCTCATGCAGTTGATGAGGACATGCTTGGTACTGTGTATGACAGGTTTGGGGTATGTATTCCTGACACAGGTCAGCCTGTGTTAGTCTAACCTGACAATCATCAGCATGTGTGTCTGCCATCTCATATGCATGTCTGGCCTATCATGCTGCTAGTCCACACAGAGTCATAGTCCCATACAGGGGGCAGCTGGTGAAGGGCTGAGCACATTCCCTACTTGCACAGTCTCATGAATGATAGTTCTAGACACATAATACAGAGAGCACAGTGGTACTGTAGTGTGGCAGTGTCTTCCACTGCTATTGAAGTGGGTGACAATTGCAGGGACTGTTAGGATTGCCAGTGGTGGGTTCAGAAGCCCTTAACATGTTAGAGCCATCTGACACATGCACACACACACACACACACACACACACACACACACACACACACACACACACGCACACACACACACGCACACGCACTCTGCTGCATGGGAACATGCATTGAAACATGAATGCACATGGAGGTGACTCTTATCAGAGTAGATGACCTACCCATCTATTAATTGATAATACACAGTGATATGACCATTGCACCACAGTGTCTTGCTGTTAGAAACTGTGTAACTGTGCTTGTACGGTGGATGACATCTGTATGGGATGACACTAGGTCAGCAATGGGGGAGTTCACAGGGTGGAAGAGGCACACAAAATGGTATAGCCATCACATACACACACTGAAGACAGCCACAGGGGCTGTGCATACAGAAACACATACACAGTTGCCAATAGACATATTAGTAACCCAACGTATCCATCTGTATGTACTATAGTGCTGCATACACATGACATGCTCCACATAGATTATATGCCTCAGCCATAACATACAACCTCTTACAATGGGTAATCTTGCGAATGCCTTCATGAATGGTGGGATAACCCACCAGACATAGTGATTGATCTCATCTACTGCTCCTACAAACCTGCACAAGTGATAGAGTGACAGACTTTGTATCAGCACGATGTGTCAGTCAGGTATGATGTCTGATGCTGGCATGTGTGTCAGTATGGTAACTGTGACATATTTAGAAATTATATCACAGGAATGCTCATTGTCAGAGGACACAGACCACATTTAGTTTGCAAACATATGGAATTCCCAGGTACATCTATGCAGATGACTGGTATGGGCTGTATAGTGTTACATGGTGCATGTGAGGCAAATGCCATTAACAGGGTCTTTAACGTGATGTCATGGGTAGGGGGTCAACAGCCCTTAAAATGGTATAACCTACACACACAAAAGCTACTGGGATATGCTTCACACACAATACTGTAGTTGTTGATATTGAGATTAGAATCTCTACCTAAGTATTTCCACTATGGTAGAACGCAGTTATTGCACATGCCACAGAGCTTAGAGGGATGACAAGTGTATACAGGTATATCTAAGGTGAATGACATCAGCAGGACTACTAAATTGGGCACTGGGAAGTGTACTGTGTGGGGAATGGCCTAACACACACACACACACACACACACACACACACACACACACACACACACACACACACACACACACACACACACACACACACACACACACACATACATGCACCAGAATTGGGAATGGAACCCCTACCTATCTAATTATTTGTATTATAGTGTTACGTAGTTATCACATGTGGGCTGACGGGTGTCTAATGGTACTTCTAATGTGAATGACAGCAGCAGATCTTGTGAAGTAGGGCAATGGGAAGTGTACTGAGTGGGAACAGCTTCCTAATACTTAGACCTTCAGACACACAACAGCACAGAGGCAGGTGACATGCTATTATAACCCCCATCTCAGTACTATTACACAATGGAGCTCGCCTTCATGCTGGCACGTGCAACTGGTTATGAACTGTATGCCACTGTCCGCAGCAGGACATCACTCTATGCCATTCAGGGTATCCCTGTGTGTGACTCACTCTGTGTGTGTCCACCTATGTCTCTCTCTCTCTCTCTCTATCACTGTCTGTCTCCCTCATCCCCACGTCTATGTGTGTGTATGGTTGACATATTGTTATCTGTTGCCCATATATATGTCTGTGTATCACATGCAACAGATGCAGATATATCATATATGGGCCAACTACAGCTAGCTGAGGGTACTCCTGTCTGTCTGATGGGTGTGTGTAGGGACAGTTAAGGTGTACATAGCTGTCTGTATGCAAAACCTATACGCACAATACAATTATATAGTCCAATGTGGGTTCCCACATGGCCTGTGATTCTCTAAGGGTAGGAGCATGTCCAGTGTGATCTTCTATAGTGAGAGTGGAACTCCATTCCACAGACAGGTGCACTCCAGTCTGGATATTTGTGTGCTACAGCTATACATCTCAAAAGTAAACAGGACTTTCCTAGCAGTACTGGGTTTGTTTTTCTGACATATCTGAAGTCTGACACTGCACTGTATTGTGTCATTACCTAGTGACAGACATCCTCAGATCATCACAGTGCTTTACCAAAGGAATACAAGATGTATGATGCACAGACCAATATTACGAGCCCAACTATACACATTCTTGACAAAAACTGCCAGTTAAGAGGTGTGGCTACAGTCGGTTGACTGATGAAGCTGTGTAAACAGTCCAGCAACTTGGTGATATACTGGCTGGGGATCTCCTGCTTGTTTGGTATTCATCTTACCTGAAAAGCCATATCCTGGTGTGGCTATACCTCTCAACTGTACATTTTTTGGCAGATTGTCCAGGAGTTTGTCTAGAAGTTTTGTCCAGTCTACATAAACTTGTGTTTTTATGGCAAGTTAGTTGCATATAATTGAAGACTGACATTAAAAAATAATGACAGACATTAGTGTTTCAGACTTCATAACCTTCAGATAATTCCTGCTAATGCAAAACCCCTTATCTTACCAACTTTCTCAGTATGTAAGGGCAATATTTACAGCATGAGCCTATCATTGCACCTTTGTCCCCTTTTATTTATGACCTTGTCCAGATGTCTTGCTGTCAGAGGTTGGGAGGTATGGGTGTGGGTACAGAGTGCATTCTACTGTGCAGAAATGTCCATTATATGTGTAGTATATTCCACATAGCACTGTGACTTCCAGGTATGTCAGTGGCAGAGCAGTACAAAGTAATGTGGTAAACCACTGGCAGACAGTTGTGTATAGGTGGATAGGTTGCTACGAGGGAGGGTGGCCTAATGGTTAAAGTGTTTGCCTTACAAACACAAGGTACAGGGTTTGAGTCTCACAAGGGATAATTGGATAGGCTTAAAATGGCTCGCAAGGGCAATTAGCTTAGTACTAATCTATGAACCTATGAACCTGTGAACATTAGTAGGGTATTGGCCTGAAGCCCTTATAGCCCATGCAGATGAGAGTACAGCCCATATTACAAAATGTCAGCATACAGTACACTGTCTAGCAGGGACACAGGTGGGATTACAGGACTGTATTTTGTGTTTCCCATGCAGTTATACGGGGAGCACATCACTACGAGTATTGAGGAGCTTGGCTTGCTGTTGAGAGAGAGTGTATTCCTCAGCTGGGGGAGTGTGTGTGTGGTACACATATCTGTCACACCAACAAGCTGTACTGATACCACAGGCCAGGTTGATGCTGCGTCTACAGGTTGATGGAGTGGGCCTTGAGTTTCAGATATGTAACAGTCCCAACAAGGCAGGATCTGGATTGCTTTGTATGCCAGACAGAGGTCACATTAGCAGAGTCTGTATCGAATGGGGTAGAGGGACAGTGCTGTTAGCCTATCTGTATAGGGTAAGTGTTTGGGGTTTGGAGTATGGCCTTAGTGTTTGCAAGACTCTGGTGTGTGGAGTCTACATGGTCTGTGGTGTGTAGGTTTGTGGAGTTCTCATGTGATTTTGCCTCTGAGGTGTCCATTGTTTGGGTTTTGCTTTGTTGCAGACCTCCACTTACATGGATATGTGTTGTGTATTTGCAGGTGATGTTTACTGACCCCTTACACTACATGACGCCTATGTTACTGCACAACCTGTTCGGGTGTGCACATTCTCTATTTGTCTGGCCAGTGGTTCTCCTTCCCCTTATGTGTGTCTCTTTGCCCTTCTGTAGTCCCATCAAAGGCTCTGACCACAGTGGCTGTTGTTATGTATTTATAATTCTGATGTGGGCAGGGTACATGCTGTTATATCACACACAGGGTTGTAGACTTCACATCTCTGACTGTACCTATTTAGCAGGTTGTCCATCATTGCACCACTCCATTTCTGTGGTCCTTAGACAGTTTGTGTTGCTATATGTTATTATGAGACTACATGTGGGCCTAGCAGTCATACTATCATAGACTGACATTTGTACAGGCCCAAATATGACAGTCAGACTACTGCCCACACATGGAGACAGGGTGTTAATAATGTTCTGCCATACATAGACAGTTGGGAGGCTGGTTTGGTAATTGCTTGTTTGCTCTTATGGACTTGACTTCTACTTTCCCACTGTCTGCCATTGCTGTTTTGACATGACCATTTCTTGTTTTGCAAATAGTTGGCAGGCAGAACAGATATACAAGGCATACTTGTGCTCCATTTGTGACAACCTGCGTCATTCCAAGGGTATGGCTGTTGGACAGTGACATGTTGTCAGTGCTGACACAGAAAGATGGCAGCCTTTTAAACACTGACAGTACACTGACCTTCAGGTACCTGCCGTCCTACTAGGCACCATACCTCTCAACTTCTGAGAGCCAGACATCTGGACAAAGCCATAAGTGATTGGGGGACAGAGGCCTAAATATAGGGACCATTTTTAAGTATTGTCCTTACAAACCTAGAAAGGTGATTCAGTAACAGGTTTTGCATTAGCATGCATGTTTCTATAGGGTATGAAGTCTGACACTACAATCTGTCATTATTTTCTGAACTTAGTCTTACATGATTTGCCAATGAATTGCCAGACAGCCACTATTTCATGTTATACAGACCACAATTATGATGCAAACCTCTGGACAGTCTGCAATAGGTCTGTACAGCTGAGAGGTATGATATGCACTGTGTAGGTTACTCCAAGCTGTGTACTATCCATATGTGTGGCTCACTGTCCATGACCTGTACAGCTTTCCTGCATTAACAGCTATTGATATCTAGACAATGTGTACAACTCCTATTGTAGGTGTAGCTGACATGAAGAATACTTGGCACTGCAGTTCTTGGAACATGGCCCTTTCAAAGACAGCATTGTACCTAGGCCACTAAGACACAACAGCCAGGAGTAAGTGCTGGCCACATCCTGACAGTATTAACCAGACATATACATAGCTCATTGACCCTGCTTATTGTGGACATGCAACAGGTTATCATGTTGATTGGGACAGCCCTGGCAATGTGTGCTCTGCTGCTATTTCCCTGAAAACATACATGTTACTGCATTTCTATGGGAATTTGTGGGGGGGCACACCTGTCAACTGTACACATTTGCACAGACTGTGCTGATATTTGCTTTGTATTTTGGTTCCATTTAGCATAGTATTGTGCCCTGTCTTGCAGACTAGAGGCATATCACTAAGGAACACAGGTGAGATTGTAATGGCATGATTTGAGTTTCAGACTTCTTACCCTTCAGAGCCTTACTGCAACTGCAAGACCTGCTGTGCTATCATTGTGTAAGTCTGTAGGGGGTATTTCATCACTGTTGCCATTTGTGGGCCTTTGCCAGACATTTCTTTATGGTTTTCTACAGCTGACTTGCTGAGTGAGGCTGAGGGGTGAGTATGAGACCCCACGCTGACATCCATGCCTGTGACCTATGACCCCCAGTTAGCTGGCCCCCACATATACTGCAGTGGGATTCATCACCTTGGGTACTACTGCATAGTGTGGGGAAGCCAGTATTGTGCAAACATTCACTGGTGTCCCAAATACATGTCAGTTGTCTGCTGCTATCCCAATAGGCCACCCCATTCCCTTACTTGCATGCAGCAATACCATAGATATGCTACCAGAACATACTAATCCATTCATTTATTGTTAAGAAGACTGACTTACCTTGTGCCTGTGGCAGTTGTGAGGATGGTGCTTGAGGACTGCCTATGTCGGATGCATGCAGTACACTGCCTATACATGGTAAGTTACAGGTAGTGTGATATGTGTGTCATCCATTTTACTGTGTGTGTGAGTCAGAGAGAGGTGTCAGCCCCTGGGTCCCTAAAGTGTCAGTGTGTGTTCTATGCATTGTCTCTTTGCCAAGGCCAGGGAATACTGGGCATGCCTCCGTCTGTCTACAGGGGCTGGCTCAGGGGGTTCCTCCTCTGTCGCTCTGTGCCTGTGGGGATTTTGGCAATGGTGGGGGGCTGTGTGGCCCTTCCCAGTGCTGTTCCTGCTGCAGCTGTTTTTGCAGAATCATATTGTGTAACATGACACATACTATGAGCATGTGTGAACATGTGGCTGGAGAGTACTGCAAGGCTTCACCAGATATGTCAAGGCAGCGGAACCGTGACTTGAGCACCCCAAACACATGCTCTGTAATGATCCTGGTTTGTGGTTTGCCTCATTATTGCATTCTTGAGTGGGTGGGTGTGCATTTCCAATGGGTGTCATCATCCACGGCTCCAGTGCATAGCCAGCATCTCCCACCAGATAGCCATATGGGATGTCCCCCTGGCAAATCCCTGATACAGCTGTGAGAAATGACAGCACACACATTAATGATAATACCCTGGGCATTGCACATGACCTGGCAGTTGATGGAGTGAAAGCCCTTGTAGTTTAGGTAGACCCTACCCTGTACACCAGGTGGTGCTTCTCTCCTCACTGGTGCTGGGGAAGTAAATGTCTCACTGGCATGTAGTAGTTTGGCATCCTGGAACTGGTGGAGTTCCCTGGATGCAGATGCCTCTGAGAACCCCACGATGTCCCCAGTAGGTCTTTGGAAAGTACATGTAGCTAGTATTCCAGGATGGGTTCCCATCTGTTGGCTCTGGGTCTGAGGTGAGGCCAGCACAGCTTGATCAGTTGCTGAAGTATGTCCCTGTCCACCCTGTCACACTGTACTATCTCGAGATCATGTAACCCCTGGTAGGTTACTCTGGGTCTGAACACTCTTCTCTTCCTAATCAGACTGGGGCGGTTGCCAGCATTATCCTCCTCAATGCCTTCAGCCACTGGCACATATTGATTTATCAAAGTGACAGCAGCCCCTAACATTTTGTTGGTTAAAATTCCCCCGAGTGTGTACACCAATTGTGCAGAGTATGTCGGAAAAAAACGATTGAAAGGTGTTTGCACAATTTATGCTGTTGTGCTACTGAAGTTGCCTGTATGATTGGCTGGCTATGATACATTCCACCTGATTGCTATATTATTTGTACTTGATTGCTTTTATTTTGCTATTTCCCTTTTCTTCCCTTACCATTTCCACCCATTTTAAGCCTCGAGGCATGCCACACAAACCCACTGCCCAAATGTAAACAGTTCTGCTATTTCTGGGGGTTTTTTTTGTTTGTTTTAGACCAGGTGGACACCGCACAAACCTGTTAAGCTAAAGTAAACACTTTGAAGCAGAAATGGCCTTCCCCTGGACGCAATCACTCTTCATTTCATGGAATAAGTCAATAGCCTCAGACACACCCCTTTGCTTAGTTGTGATTAGCTAAGCTCAAATGGGAGATGTGGAGCTCCAATGTGCTTACACCAAGCATGACACACCCCTTTTGCATATCAGCTGCTTCTCCTGCTTATACCATTGTCTTATAGCTCCTACACAATTAGGTACAGCCAGAGAATGGTCTCACATTTAGTGATTCAGTCAAATTTGTTCATTTGCATACCCCACTGCCTTAGTCCCTTGTTACACCACTACATCAGAGCCTTCCTCCGTATCAACCAGTGTTACCTGTTATTGTTTTGATTCTGCATGCCATACACTATAATGGCAAAATGCAGATTTCACTTAAAATTGTCTTTTCACATTTTTTTTTATTTTCGGCACAATCCCATTTGCGCACTGCTGTGCTATGCTTAAACGGCCAAAATTGGCAAAAAAAAATTTGATTTTCATATTTTTGCAACACTTTTCCATGCCAATGGCCATATTTTTGGCCATTGGCATGCCTAATGTTTATAATACATGCTTTACTTTGAGCTGTCATGCCCCCGTTTTTATTTTTGCAGAAATGTACTCGGTTAGTAACCAAATACATTTCTGCAACTGATGCTGTTCTTGAATGGATGCCTGCCTGCTTAATGAATTGCTAATTAACCTCATTTGCATGGTTTTCACCAGCAAATGAAGTAATTAGCATAATTCAGTGGTGTCCATGCAAGGATAGTGCAAGCAGGCTTGTGCACACCCCCAGCCTTGTTCACTGGATCGCTCAGCGGTCATATTCCGTGCAGGAGCTGCTGCATTATTCTTGCATGGAAAAAAAGCCATTAATGAATCCCGGGGTTATTTTTAATAATACTTTTTTACTATGTGGACTCTCTTAAAAAGAAACTGCTGCCCTACCATCCATTTCAGTTATAATTCAACAGTAAAAATGGCAATAACCACCACAAAGTAAAGTCCAAGGTTTAATCACTCAAACAGCATAAAACGACATAAAATCAGAACAGCAACAGTGATGTCTAAGCGCTTTCAGGCTAGTGCCCTTCTTCAGACAATTAACTAAAAAATCTAGCAGTTTAAATAATAAAGAGCAGCCAATTAAAATCAGTAATTTATCTGCCTTTTCTTTAGGGCTGGGAATTACATCATTCAGTCCTGGGAATCTATGTGCTGTTAACTCTATAATCCATCTTGCTTCCTGATGCTCTGTTTCATTCACTAGGTCCCCTCCCCCCAAAACTCTTGTGTCTGCTCAATATTACTGAAAACCTGAAATCATGTCCTGGAAACTGATGAATGTGTTGATATAAGGCATTGTGCTCATTATGTAGCCTTATTGCAGACAAATGGTTTAATATTCTATTTTTAACATACAGGTTGTCTTCCCTACATAAAATCCTGCACATAATCTACAGGTATCTAAATATATCATGTTCATAGTCTTACAACTAGCATATGTATGGAAATAATACACTCTATTAGTAATGGGGTGTGTGAATGTGGTGTCTGTATTTATGTGAGGACAAGACTTACAGGTACCACAGGATCTTGTCCCTTTAAATCTAGATTTAACCTGAATATTTTTATTCCCTTCATGACATAATAACTCTTTTAAGTTCTTATTCTTTCTAAAGCCAAACATTGATTCTTTCCCTATAACTTTCTTTATATTTTCAACTATAAGAAGAATTTTCCAATTTTTCCTCATTATATCACATACCCCATGTATATTGTTACTGTAAGTGAACATCAGTCTTATTTTATTCTCCTGTCATGTAAAATTGTTGTTCATAACATTTTCCTCTTGGTCACGTGTAAACCATGGCCGCATCTTGTCCTTCCTTTGACCTACTCTTTTCTGAAGTATTCCCTCTACCTTGTGTTGTTTATATCCTCTCTCAATAAAATTGTGTTTTAAATTATCCAGTTCCATCTCAAACATGTCCTTATTTGTACATAATCTTGACACCCTACCCAACTGTTCTACCACTATGTTGTCAAAGGTAAATCTTGGGTGCATGCTGTCAAATGTTAATAAATTGTTTTTCCAACAATCTTTTCTATAGAGTATGGTTTTGAAACCATCCTCATTTTGTATGAATCTTACATCTAAATAATCCATCTGACTCCTGGAAGATTTCATAGAAAATCTTAAAAAAGACGTAGTGGATTCTAAGTATTCTATAAAGGCTTCAAGGTCTCGCAGTTCACCATCCGACAACAGGAAGATGTCATCCACAAAGCGTTTATAAAAACAGATGTTATTAAACCAACCATGATATTTTCCTAAGACATGATGTTGCTTACAGAATGCCATGACTAAATTGGCATATGTATTGGCACAAGGGGTGCCCATGTCAACCCCTTGTACCCGGCGATAATGCTTGTTTTGACAAATGGAAACATTGCACTCCAAAATAAGTCTGAGCATCTCTATAATAAGTCTATTCCTTTTAGTGTCAAATGTACACAAATCAGAAATTAATCTGGACAAAACTGATAAACCATACTCATTACTGATCACAGTAAAGAGATTATTTACATCTAATGTAACCATTATATAAGTTTTCCTTATTTCTGTTTGCCTGAGGAACTCACTTAGACTCATTAAAAAGTCACCCGTGTCTTTTAAAATATGTGTAACTTGTGTTAATACTGATCTCAGAGTACATTCTACCCAAATTGAGATGTTTCTGTCATCCACCCTCTGCCTGATACTATAAGCCTTAATGGCGGGTTTTTTATATCTTTGCGTATTTTGGGTATGCCTTAAAAATGGGAATAACAGGAATTTCTATGTTCAAGAACTTGTATAAGTCCATGTCCATCAGTCCTTCATTTTTCAGAACTTCTAAACATTTTCTAATTCTAGAACTAACATTATTGACAACAATTAGTGATATTTGCATGACAATTGTTGTATCCATTAACATTTCAGTTAATTTAGTGTGGTAAAAATCTCTCTTCATTATAACTACTGCTCCTCCTTTATCAGCACATTTAATAATGATTTGTGTTTTCTGTTGTAAGGAAGTCAATGCTTCCCTCTGTGTTGGTGTCATGTTAAACACTTCTTATTATAATTACACTGTAAATAACCTTCAGTTTCCCGTTCATATACTTTAATAAAAGTATTCATGGTAGAATTAAATAAAGGGACAAATGTACTAGGTTGCCATAAAGTTACTTTTGGTGTTATCATTTCCAAACATTTGCTTTAGCATAACATTCCTGCCAAACGTCATTAAATCCAATATGACATCACTAAAATTGCTATTGTTACTAGGAACACATACCTTTCAGTTTCAGATAGGACATAGTCAGATAAATTATATACAATATTAACATCATCATCAGTCACTGAGAAGTCCTTCTCTTTTTTGCTTCTCTCATGTCTTGCTGTGATCTCCTCCATTCGTTTTTCTTCTTGGTGGGAGCTGATAAAAAAAGAAAAAGAACACTGACTGTTCTCTGTTATGTGAACTGTTTTGGGTCACTCCACTAGTTGTATGGAGCCCTCCCCATCTCTAAAATGTCCACAAATTCTGTATTAATGTTCCTTGTGTTAATGCATTGACATTAATTGAACCAATGTCTCTCCTTGGATTCTGGTTGTTTTCTGTTGTTACATAGGTTCATAGGTTCATAGGTTCATAGGTACATAGGTTCATTCTAGGCTATCTGCCCTAAGGCATTTATAAGCCTAGCCAGAGTGTGTTTGGCTTTCGCCACCCATTTTTAATTAATTTTGCTATGCCCTTTTTTGAGGTTAGTATACTGTGCCTCTGTCTAACAGTGACACAGAAGTGATACCTGGGGTAAACCTAGGATCTCCCATCCACTCATCAAGATTCCTCTTGAAGAGAGTCAATGAGGGACTCTGCCTAACCTAGACTGGGATTTTATTCCAGAGTGAAGGGAGCCTCTGGGTTATGAATCTGTCCCTCCAGCATGTCCTATTTATTTCAGTGCTGAGGTTCAAGTCTCTCGAGCGCGTAGCTCAATGCAATTTGGATTTTCTGAGGTGCAGCATGTCCATTAATTCCGGGTTGGACATGGCTTTATACGTCAGGCACAGATTGCCTCTGAGAAGGCGGTATGCCACTGAGTAAAGCTGGAGTTTCTTTAACCGGGCAGCATATGGCATCTGTTTGAGCCCTTTGATCCTCTTGGTGAAGTACTTTTGGGGTCTTTCCAGTTGCTGCAGGTGTCTGGTAAGGTACATCCCAAAAGGGGCATTGTACTCAATTATGGGCCTGATGAGGGATGAGTAAAGAGGCACAATGACTTCCCCTGATCTAGATGTGAATCCCTTCATGATTAGGTGGGCTATATAAAATGTTTTTCTAACCACTTTGGCCACGTTGTTTTCAAATGAGAGATTGCTATCAACTTGGGTCCCCAGGTCCCTAATTACATCTTCTGTACCTAATGGATTACCACCTATGTGGTAATTTGTGGGCACTTTGTTTTTGCCAAAGGGGATGACTATACACTTTTTGGTGTTTAGCTTGAGGCCATGAATCTGGCACCAGTTGTCTGTTTCTATGAGGCCCTTTTGGAGGATGCTTGTGTCAGCTGGAGAGTCGATTATGGCACCCAGTTTGCAGTCATCTGCGAACTTGGTCAGCCACAGTCCTTTCATGTTGGCCTGTACCTCCGAGAAATATATACCGAACAAGAGAGGTCCCAGGACTGAACCTTGTGGGACACCACTTGTAACTGGTTTGGAGTCTGACATGGCTCCAGCAATTCTAACCATGAGGGTTCTGTCCTTGATCCAGTTTGCTACCCATCTAGTGACATAGGGGTTTATATTTAAGCTGGTGAGCTTATCTATAATGCCCGAGTGGGGTATTGTATCGAAGGCTTTTGCGAGGTCCAGGTAGGCTGTGTGGACCACCTTCCCCTCATCAATGGCCTTGGTGACTGTTTCAAAGAAATCGACCAGGTTTAAGAGGCAGGATCTGCCCTTAACAAAGCCGAACTGGGTAGGATTCAGTGTCTGCAGGTCCCCAATATCTTTATTTATGAGGTCCATGATGATCCTTTCCATAGCTTTTCAGACCAAGCTAGTTAGGCTTATGGGGCGATAGTTTCCAGGATCCGTTGAGGCACCACCTTTGTGGAGAGCGACCACTGTTGCTGTACGCCACTCTTTGGGTACATATCCTGTAGTAAGGCTGAGATTGAACAGTAGTTTTATGTTTGGGTTTAGCTCTTCTTGGAGTTCATGTAGGACGCAGCCCGGGACACTGTCTGGTCCCATTGATGCTGTGTTTTTTGCTTTGGAGAGGGCAGCTCTTACTTGAGCATCTGAGATGTCAGGGGGGCAGCACTCTGCTGGGATAGATATTTGCCCTTTTGGTGGGGAGGGGGGAGTTTGCGCTGAACCTGTCAGCTAGGATGTTGGCAATGTCTGTGGGTTTGGTGTATTTTTTGTCATTTTGGACTAACTCTGAGCATATCTGGGAATTCCCACCCAGGTTCCTAACATAACTAAAGAAAGTCTTGTGATTATCCTTAGTGTCCTGTGCAATTTATCTCTCAAAGCTGGCCTTAGATGATTTTATGAGTGCCCGTAGTTTTTTGCTAATACTGATCAGAGATGCCTTCTCTTTTGGGGATTTTGCTCTATCTTGTAGTAGCTTCCTCCTTCTCTTGTATAGTTTGTTTATGGCTGGGGTCTACCAGACAGGACGTCTGCCTTTGGAGGATTGGGTCTTGGTTTTATTTGGGATTGCATGATCCATGCATTCCTGGAGGTGTCCATAGAATGCATTTATAAAGGATTCTGCGGTCTGGGCCATATTTTCCACAGGCCCGGGAGTTTTGAAGGATTCCACCTCGGTTTTGAGGAGTGTGAAATTTGCTTTAGAAAAGTTTTTCACTGTGGTTTTCTGGGCAGGGGGTGAGGTCGGGATGTGAATATCCAGTGAGATTAGTTTATGGTCTGATCTTACCAGTGAGGGATACACTTCTGGTCTGGATCATGGAGTCCCCTTGTTGGTGATGATCAGGTCCAGTATGTTTTCCCCTCTTGTGGGAGTGGTAACAAGTTGTTCCATAGCATTTGAGTTTATAAATTCTATGAACCTTTGGGCTAGGGTGTTGGAGCTAGAGTAATGCTCCCAGTCTGTTTGGGTAGTTGAAGTCACCCAATATAATGGTGTTTGGAGAGACCTTCATATTTTCCAGTGTTCTCAGGAAGGCCGAGTGGGGTTCCAGGGTTTGAGAGGGTGGTCTGTAGCAGGCTATAAACTGGAAGGTAGTTTTACCCACTGTTAGTTGCACATGGATAGTCTCTGATGCTTTGTGCTGTGCCACCAACCTGGAGGTGTGGGTATCTTTGACGAATATTGATACTGCCCCTCCTTTTGTGGTTCGGTCCAAGTTTTGGGGCCGAAAAGCATGGTATGAGGTATAACCTGGTAGTGCTGGGGTGCTCTTGGGAGCCTTGAACCAGGTTTCTGTTACTGCACAGATATCGATGTTCTCCATGCTAAGGAGAGTTTCGAGTGCGTGCATCTTGAGGTTTAGACTTCTGGCATTGAGTAGCATTACTCTTAGTTTCTTATCCCTTGTGATACCTATGGAGGTGGGTTTGCCTTTTGAGCCTTGCCTAAAAAAGGCAAGGCTAATGCCCTCCATTCTAGTTAAAACAATAGCCGTAGTGGTGGTCATTTGTCTTCCTCCATCTTGCTGGTTGACGCTGAGTTCATCTGGTCGGTTGTTCACTTCAGTGTGCCGCCTCTCTTCACTAGGAGGTTCCCTATTGGTTCTAAAGCTATTGCATCTTGGTTTCTGATAGGATGAATATCTTTCTTCTTTCTGAGCCAAGTCAAGTGCTCAATTGTCTGTGTTATTGTAGTTTTCTGTTGGCCAAATAAATATCTGACCTGTTGAGAAGTCATTAAAGTCTCTAGTTAGATTTTTTGTTTTGGTTTGTTGAAGTTTACTGTCTAAAACAGTTAGCGAGCAGAAAACTTCATCCATTCTATTAGTGTAAACTTCTTCACTATATTCTTTGTCAAGCCGTTTTTGGAATTCATTGATTTCTTCTATCAGAGTTTTCTCTTGTGGTGCAAAAAATCTATTAGCAACCACATGTATGCATAGCCTGTCTATATTTATTTGTTGCCATTTTGCCATCAGTTATGGGTAAGCCCACATGTGGGAATGCACAATACCCTCATACCTCTCGGAACCAATCCAAACTTTAAACAAGCTTCAAAGTGATAGTGCTGCCACTGCAGCCATTTTAACAGTACAGAACTGCAATATTTTGTGATACATAGGACAGGATGTCTTCTAGTATGGGAGTATTGTGACCAGGAGGGATGTACCGAACTATAATATAAAGTTGTTTAGTATTATTGAGTCATAGGAGGAAAATAAGGAGTTCAGCATTGTTAAATTGTGGGATGTGATAAGAGTAGGGTACTACTGTATATGTGTTGGGCTAGATTAGGGCTGCCCCTCCTGCTTTTTTGTGAATTCTATTGGATCTAAGTATATTGTAGACTAGAGGGAGAAGTTTGGTGTCTTGTATATTTGGCTTTGGCCAGGTCTCTGTAATTGCGAATATGTCAGGAGTATGTTCCATCTCGGTCCCAGGAAGATTAGATTGTGGCACCACAGGTGTAGTCTACATTGCATTGTGTTCTGCATGTCCTGTGTATTATGTGGGGATGACAACAAGAAGCCTTAGAAAAAGAATAAGTGAACACCAGTATGCTATAAAAAGCAAAAATGATAACGCATTCTACAAACATTCAGTTGTTTGTGCTAACTGGAAAAAGTTAACTTTTTCTATTATAGACGCAGTGGGTCAGGATCCTGGGGTGGGAATTATAGGATTTTTGTAGAAAAAAGAGAAACAGAATGGCAGTTTAGGTTGGCTCCATACATTTCCCCAGGCTTAAACAACACTGTCAATAAAAAACCTATTATTAGGAGGTAAAGTTTTTAAATATCTACACATATTTAATCACACACACACACACACACACACACACACACACACACACACACACACATATATATATATATATATATGTTGTTGTGTCTTTCAGCTTTTCCCGGTTAGGGGTCGCCACAGCGGAACTCCGATCCAGTAATGATTGGCAGTAGATTTTTAAGTGCCGAGTTGTCAGCCCTGATGCACAACCTTCAATGAAGGTATGCCCATTCACGCATGTCTCCACACAGAAGACGCTCTAGCTGAGAATCGAACAGAACAACGTCTTACTGTGAGGCGACAATGTTACAGCAGCACCACCACCGCAGATACATATATATATATATATATATATATATATATATATATATATATATATATATATATTTTTTTTTTATAAATTTGTGATGTTTTTTATATATTTTAAAATGGTTTAAAATGTTTTCCAATATAAAATGTGTATTTTAACGCATTTAAATATTGTAAAGTTTGTGAATGCTTATAGAGGTTATTCACTAGTTCATTAAGCTAGGGTTTATTCAACTACGAGTTGATCTAGGTAAGAAATAGTTGGTTTACTGCTATGTTTCTGAGGAATAGCGACTATTAAAGTTTAACTACGCTAAAAACCCACTTTGGACTCTGCCTCCATGTTGAGGTGTTTTTTTTTTTGTTTTTTAAAGGCTTTCTTTTATTGTCCTTTTCTGTAATTTCTTTAATGCTACCATGCCCCTACTAAATATCTTATCTGCCATGCTGCATCAATTTGCCTCATTAAAATATATGCTTGTAAATACAGTTGTTTAATCTCTTTTTAAAATATTATGTATTTTTTTGCTCATATATACTTGTTTTTCTTTCATATAAAATGTATGTATGGGCCTTTTTTGATTCTTTTGTAAACTGACTATCCTTTTCTGTTTTAATTATGTGATTAGTTTTGTTGATGTTGTTGTTCATAGGTTCATAGGTTCATAGATTAGTACTAGGCTAACTGCCCTTGCGAGCCATTTTCAGCCTAGCCAATTATCCCTTGTGAGACTCAAACCCTGCACCTTGTGTTTGTAAGGCAAACACCTTAACCATTAGGCTACCCTGCCACTATGACATTGCATAAATTGTTCAATTCCTTCCTTCACTTAAACCTCACTCCTCCTACTGAACATTATTTAAATCCATTTACTTCTAATTTGCTCTTTTTTCCTTAGCATTCAGGGTCTAGTCCTTTTATCTCCTTTACAATATCTAGTACTTCAATTAATTGTTTTAGATTTTGATTTTAATTTTCTAGTAATTGCTTTTACAGTAGCCAGTAGCATTAGATTTAGTAAAGTCTTACTGTGTCTAGACAAGTCAGACCCTATATTCCAGCTCAAAGGAATAATTTCCTTAGTTGCAACTATTTACTTCCACACCATTTCTCACAAAATCTTTTAGATCTACCAATTCATTACATTCTCAGAACACGTTCCTAATTACCTCCCTTTTTCCCATTACATCTCCATAATTTGTTACTTTGTCTACTTAGGGTATAAAAATACCTATCCAAACGCTTCCATGCAAATATCCTAAACCTTCTAGACTCTGTTGCATTCTTGAGAGCAGTACAGATGTATTTCCACTGTTCCTTGGTAAATTGCCTTTTTAATATCTTTTCCCAATCTTTTCTAACCTTCTCTGATTTGTTTTTATAATTATCAGTATTATTTTATATGCCATACTAATTATCTTGTTTATAACAGCTGCTTCTGTTCTAGACTCAGTGAGAAACTTTACCACAACTGGTCTTTCATTTAGCACTGTTCCATCCCTTACTATTTGCCTATATTCTGTTATCAGCCATGGGACAGAAGGCAGACTATAATCTGCAGCTGAAACTTCTGCTAGTTATTTTCTCCCAGTACTTTGGTTGCTTTGCCATTTTTCCCCATTAAATTCCAGCTCCCTCTCACTTATTTCACTTATTTTCTATTCCTTTACCTGCAGTTTTTCCTACTGGTAAATTTTCCTTTCTCCATTCCAGCATTGGCTTAATTTTTAGAATACTTTCTGCTCCTTTATAAACATGTTTGGTATGGTTGTTATTATTTTCCTTAAGGACCTGCATCCAAAATGCTGCTCTCTCCTTATTTTTTGAAGTACCCCCAGGTTCACAATCATCCTTTTCCACTTTGATTTATAACCTTTTACTTGTGTTATGTAGATGAGCTTTAATTGCATAGCTCTAAAGTATCCATTCAAATCAAGTTATCTTATACCACTGTACTATTGGGAATATTAGTTTGTGTCACTTAAACCTTGACCTCTTCCTCTTCCAACTAAATTCCTTCAACTTTTTTATGAATTACCATCCACAGCTTCTCCTCTGGTTGATAAAAATATGCCTGATCTGTATTTAAAACTAAAAGGACTAAAATATTTTTACTGATTGTATCTTACTATCAATATCCATAAACAAAAGCTTCCAGTTTCTCATTTTTTTGATTAATTATTTTTTATATATTGCCTTCTTGTCTATATTGAATCTATAATCACTATTCTTCAAATACTGGTTGCACTCACAAAGGTCCTAATAGAATTTATTTTTACATTTTTTTATCATTTAATATGTTTTTGAAGATTTTCCACCCAGTCACTGCTGAAAAGTGGTCCTGCATGACCAAGTTCAATTGTCTTGGTAACCAAATGCGAATAAATAATAAATAAGTGAATGTTCTCTAGGTATCCCAATTTCTTCGTATCTCCTAAATCAGGCTGGTTGACTGGCTATGTTAAAGTATGTACTTGTACTTACCAGGAAAACAAATCAATGAAAACAGAAAAATACAGGACAAACAAGATATGTCAATGCTAAAAAGAGCAAAAGTATTAAAACAAGCATGCTGCAGTCTTCTGTCTACACAACATACTTTCATAGGTACTTACTAGGCTTTTGGCTTTTCCCAGTTCGGGGTCGCCACAGCGGAACTCCGGTCCGCTAATGATTGGCAGTAAATTTTGATGAACGCCGAGGTGCCAGCTCGACGTTCAGCCTTCAACGAAGGCACGCCCATTTACGCATGTCTTCCAAATGCCCACCCAGCCGTGGGGAGGACATGCAGACTCCACACAGAATGCACTCCCCACACACCAGCTGAGAATCAAATGGGAGAACCTCTTGCTGTGAGGCAACAACACTACCAAGCTTTATTATTTCTGTTACTTTGTATTGAAGTTTTGCTCCCCTACCTCCACTGAAAATGGGTTTTTCACCCAGTCAGACTTTCCCAGTAACTAAATGTCAAATAAATATATAAATTTGCACTGATCTATACTTATTTTTCATTTGCAAATTTGTTTGACTGCCTTTTAATAAAGTTTTAACAAATACAACTAAATGACTGCATGTTTTTACTTCTTTATCTAAGAGTCTAACAGTTCCTATTGCCATTTACTGTAGATTGTTACAATGAAAAAATGCCATTTAAGTTATTGGATATCTTTAATTTTCGGAGTCTCTGGATGCTTATTTAAACAACATTTATTTATTTATTTATTTGTTTGTTTATTTATTTATTGACAAGGAAAGTCTACTGGGTCAAAAACTCATTTTCAGTGGAAGCCTGGGGAGTAAAGCTCCACTGAATATCACAAAGTATTGCAAAGTATTCTTAAAACATAATAATGAAGGATACATCTATAAAAGCAGAGATATCCACTACAGTACAGTACCGAGCTATATTGCTAGCCTTTTCGCATCACAACATAACATAACACATTAATCAAGGATACATGTATGTAAATAGAGATATGCAAGTATAGTGCATAGTTTACATTATTAATCTTTGAGCATTGCATTGCATTGGTAAGAAGTTGCATGTGTAGCATAGCATGTATATGCAGTAGTACCATATGTAGTGTGTGTTTGAGAACAACTGCTTAATGAGCACAAGATTGAATTATGTTTATCATTAAACATGTTTTATCATTAGTTTTCTTAAGAAGTCTCTATACTTTAAAGAGACAATAGTACTTAAAAATCTAACTGGACTACCCTTCCTATACTCTGGGTCTTACTGATGCATGAGTTTTCACTATCCAAACAGGACATTACTGTATTCTTGCACTTCACTTAAATCTTCCTTATTCCTCACCTACTGTGGTAAATGAGTGTACACCTAACACACCTCTATTACCAAGAAAAAAACTGTGTGAAAAGGTCAGTTAAGTCTACAGACTATGTTCAAATTCCCATTTTATAGAATATGGTAGCAAAGATCTGTTTCTCCTTTAGAAAACAATTGTCACATTGCATGTATAGATTATGGCTCTCCTCACCAAATATGCTGACAGCCTAGGATACAAGTTTTTTAAGGCATTTGCTCAAATTATCTCTCAATGCTTAAGTCATTTCTTTGTAACTTATCTATATAACATGGCCTTCTGCCATAAAACTGCCGCATATGGTCTCAGAAGAATATCAGCAATATGAACCATTATGATTTAATGCAGAAACCACAAAATTATTTTTACTGCCAAACGAAGAACAGAAAAGGAAAAATGTGAAAATTATATAATAACATCCTTCATCCCAAGAGATCAGCTTGTCAATCTAGTACTTTAGAAAACTAAAAAATTGTACTGGATATATGAAAACAGTTTCTAAGTCACACATTACAAAACACTGTCAACAAAAAGTACATTACATTTTACTTGCTCTGCTACTAAGAAAATTTAGCAATAGGAGATTTAATGGTTACTTCATTGCATGCTGCCTTTATAGATCTGGCCAACAAGGTATAATGAGCATATTTTGTTAAGTACACTTTCAGAGCAACATGATATGAACTGAGAACTGTGAATATGCATAATATAATCCCACGTCCTTACAGTGGGAATTTAAAAACTGAAGACCAAGGTTATGCCACATACGTAATATTATCTTGCAAAAAGAAAAGAGCTAAATTCAAAAAAAGAAAGGGGCACAACTGAAGACTACTGAAATCACCACTACAGCTCTCATATACATTTTGAATTTTAATGTAACATATATCTATATAAGAGAAACCATATTTTTAGATTCTGCACTACTGTGATTTATGCACTTTTTTCTTTTTTTTTCTTTTGCTGCAGCCAAAAGAGTGCATTGCATTGCTGTTTACCATGAATTAATCGGGAAAGGCAGGATAAAGTAGCTCACATTTTTCTTTTTGGTCAGACATAGGTCACAAGAGCTCTTATCAAGAGTGTGCCAACACTTAGTAATGTAAAAGTATATTCTCAGATATTCCACACCCACACTCTTTTATGTATATTGTTTTAGTCTGAGTATGCTTGTCAACTGTATACATCACTGTATTAAAAACAATCTAAGTAACTTCAGTGAATCACCTTCGTGGATAGTACAGATTGATCAACTGTGTAGGACTTGCTCCAATAAAGACCCATGTTTATGTTCCCAAAATGGGGTTTTCTGAACTTGTTTTCTGTAAGATTTTTTTTTAGTTGCTTGCAATCCAACAATGTGCATAGTCAACAAAGACTGACACACTCGTAAAGTTTTTACCCAAATTATGCGGCAGGATTTTTATTTTAAGCCTGTTATTATTGCAATTTTCTAGTTGCATTTTTGTTTTTCTTGCTCTTCTCATATCTTCAGACATCATCCATTTGCATATGTATATGGTTCTGTCTGTTTCATTGTTGCTGTTTGTGAAGCTTTCCTCCTCTGGTCCATTCTGTAAAAAAGTACTGTCTCTTAGTGCTAACTAAAGTAACACAATGCAAATAAAAAAAGAGTGGATCAAATTTACTAGTACAATACTTTGTGGACATCTGTTCTATGCTCCACAAATGACCACTATACTGATGTCATCACTTGTACAAATGAATGACATGTTAACTTCATAGTATTATATCTACTTTACTATGAATCATATGTTTCATGTTAAGCTTTTGCTACCTCACAGTACATTTGTACTTGCATGTTAATCTTTTTGAACTTCACACCAATTATTTTTTTACATGTGCATGTTTGAAATAATTCTGTTTTTTTGTATTTCACTGCTTGGTCGGATTGTGTCTGAAAAAGATTCCTCAGACATTTTTTCTTACTCGGTTAATAAATGTTAAATAAATAAATAAAGTTATAATGCACAAACATTATAGACATGAGTGATTTGACTTTTCAAAAATGGAGACTGATACATAAATCTACTACAGTTAAGAAACATATATTTCTGATTGAAGAGAGGCAAATTTTAACAGCAGTATAAATATAAAATATGAAATAAAAAAAAGCATTGTTCTTTCAATTTAAAAATGTTCATAGAACTAGCAGGACAAATTAAATGTTTACAAGGCCAGTACCTTTGAAATGGAAAATAATACAGCCAAGTAGTTTGCATAATGACATCAAAGAAGTTGTATGTTAAAAAATGCTCTCAGATTAATTACTTCTCCATACAACCAGAAACAGACCAAGTGATAACCCAAAATAGAAAGAAACAGAATAATTCATACACTGAGAACGCTAATGATATTACAGGCTATAAGTTCAAATGATTATCAGAAGCAAGAAACTGAGCAACAGATTTTCCATCTGGATCTGGAGTAGTATAAATAGTCAAAACCAGGCTTACAGGAAAATAATTTTAAAGATGGTGTTGCTGGCACCATGAAGCCTTGCAAAAGAACATGGATAGAAATTCCATATAAGTCAAAGCACCAATGTTATGTGGATTTATGTGAAATGCCACAATGACTACCAGGGCTACAGAGATAGCACTGATTCTGCACATTTCTCCACAAAGGCCAACATAATGCAAGGATACGTAAACAGAAATAGGGACATAAAATGTCACATAGACATGTGTTACAATGAAACAGAAACATACCTGTCATCCCCTTTGAGCCAGTCCAAAGGTATACATAGTTGGGAGACAATGGCCCAAAACATATGTACAGACATGTAATACTGCAATTTCACACATAGAAAGTGAATAGAATAAATAGATTGTACATTAGCATGATCTGTCTGAATAGCATATACATACACACCTGGATTCGTACACAGTACCATCTGGCCCCAAAAAGGAATGGATCAATGCATGAATAGGTGATGCAACAGAGTCAGTCAAGTAGCACATGTATTTTATACAATCAATAGTAACTGTCACAGTTTAGCAAGGATTTCCCTTTGTTCTCCCCCATGCTTGCTCACCATATCACCACTGTCCTATCTTTCCCATTTCTTATTTTATAAAGCATTATTGCATGATGCTGCACATTGCACACCATTGCTAAGCAATGGAGAATGGCACCTGTATATAAATGTATGTCAATGTATCATAGACACCTGAAAAGTACTATATACACCTATATTAGAACCCGGTACCATCTGGCCCAAACAACAAGGAATATATCAATGCATTAACACTTGCTGCCACAGAGGCAGTTTTGTAGTATGTGTATTTCATACAATCAATCCTAATTGTCACAGTTTAGTGGGGAATTTCTATTGTTCTTCTCCCTGCTTGATTCCCATGTCACCACTGTTATATGTTCCCCATTTACAACCTTTAAAACATTATTGTGAAATGGTGTGCATGCACACCAATGCACAGCGATGCTGACACAAAAGCAGTTAAACATATTAGACACAGTTGTATTTGGATCCAGTACCACCTGGACCCAGAAGGCAACATATCACTGCATTAAGTGCATTAATACCTGCTGCCACAGAGTCAATTAAGTAGCAGGTGTATGCAACAGTAGTTAAGTCTACCACTAACTATTCAGTATTTAAAATACAGTTGTTACTCAAATGAGTCTGTGGCACCAACTATTAATGCATTGATCCATTCCTTTTTGCAACCAGATAGTACTGGGTTCCAATATAGGTGTATGCAACACTTTCAAATATTTTTACATTTGCTCCACTTGACATTATGCAAACCTGGTGCTTAAAGGTGCACAATGCTGAGCACCATCTTTGCATGATGCTCAGCATCACGCAACTCTTTCAAACAGTGTGTGCATTCCCAGTAAACATGATAACTGCAATTGGTGGGAAAACATCCATCTATATTGGTCTTGATCTATGGTAGGATTGGCAGAAATATGTGGTGAGGAATTGAGATTTTTTGCTCAAAGATGGGGTGTCCAGGTGTCCAAAGTGTTTGTTGGACTCGTAGTGAAGGAACATCGGCCCAGACTATTGCAGAGGGACTATTCTGGCTCACAGTACAAGTCATAGGCACAGGATAGTCTTTCCAGGGCTATGACTGGTGATACCAGCATCCCCTGCACTAGTGAGCAATGTAGACACCACCACAATGACCTCTGGAGGAGGAGGAGGAGAGATACTCTTGAATATTGGACTGAGAAATGTATGACTGAGGACACCCCACAGATGCATAATTATCAATTATAGAGACTACTTGTAAGAGTTAAAAGCTGACTATAGTGAGGACTGATAATTATAATGGTATTCTGTTCTGTTTTTTCCACAGCTGCCATAGAGACAGAACTAAATGTGTGAACCCATGGGCTAGATTGGCCCAGATGAGAAAAGCATGTAGTATGTATGGATCAGAACAGTACTGTTATTGTAGCATTAAAAGTTAAAGATAGCTTGTTTTGGTATTTTATACAATTGTATCAAATTGAGCATGCATATCTCAACTGTAAAAGCAAGTATGCATGCAATATACTGTAGCACAAAGCAACAGTTCAGTATTCTAAAATAAAAGTGAGCATGCATCTCTCAGCTGTAAAAGGAAACTAGGCATGCATTAGTCTGTAGGTCAAAACAACAGGACAGTATTAGAGAGTAGTCAGAGCTTTGGGGTTCAAAAACACACTTCCCAACCATACAACAATGTTAAGTTTTCATCAATATTGAAAAGTAACTTTAGACCTCTATACTAGTGGCAAAAATGGCCTGCTGTAAACTGTAATCAGTATAACTGGAACACACATATGTGAAATATATGCACACATAAAAGGATTGCTTGCTGCAATCTGTAGTATAATGTGCATCTGTTATGAGGTGGGTAGTCTTAAAAGTAAAAAAAGTTATTTGTTAGGAGTTGGTAGTCTTAAAAGTAAAGGTAACAAGAATAGAGTCAAATAATTGTATCATGCATTACATGTCACATATGAAGTTACTAATGTTATCCCTTTTTTCTCTCACCCCAATCCTTATTTTCTCTTTTTTTTCACAGTACAGTGGGGTAGGCCTGCCCCACAGGATACTTCTGCCCCCACTCCACCAGCTATGGCACCAAGGCCCAGCACTTCTGGAATGCAAGTGGCAGCACCCCCTCTGCTGCCCCTGCACTATATGGTCCCATAGGTAGTTCTGCCCTGCAGGATAGGCCAGTGGTTCCCTCCGAGAGCAGTGGTAGATGTGGTGATTTTATCACCCCTGATGAGTTGGTACACAGGATTATGTGCCACACTGTTTGTGCATGGCTACACCAGATGGAGTGCCTGATAAAAAACATTGTACAGAATAACAGAAGGACATGCAGACAGCAGGCACTGCAGTCATCAGTGCAGTGAGGTGACAGTGATGACAGTCTAGTGAATGAGGACTCAATTCTCACTGTCACCCAGCTTGATGACCATGAGTTCCAGATGTCCCCAGCCTCACCCCAACCCTGGTGTTCACCAATCTCTTTTGTCCTTCACCATCCCTGTGTCTTATCTTGTATGTCTTGTCTGTGATTGCAAAAAATATTTGTCCCATACATAGCTCTCCATTTCCCACACATCTTCTTGACACATTTGGCTCAGTCCAGTAGGCTATACAGCATGATTGTGTTGTGGTCACCCCTCTCCCCAAAGTGGCAGTGCAAATTCAGCTAATATTCTGCACATATAATTAATGTTTACTGTTTTATTCACTCCTGCACATTCCTGCCCTGCTTTCACTATGTTTTTCCTCTCCTTGATCCCCATTTCACAACTTTCCTATCTTCCCCACTTCTTTTTTTTAAAGACTTATTGCCCAATGGTGTGCATTGCACACAAATACAAAGCAACGGTGAATGCCAGCAATATATGTAAATGTATTTAAAAGTATCATAGACACTTGTAAAAGTATGCCCTACAGCTGTATTCAAACCCAGTAACATCGGCCTCCAACAACAATGCATGAACACCTGCCCACAGAGTCAGTTAATTAGCAGCTATATTTTAGAGACTCAATACAATCGATTAGCAATGCTGCTCGAGTTTGCGCACTACTTACCTACCTGCACTCCCACTGGTCAGCAAGCTATATAAATATATATTTCTATGCTGTATTACAAATACAGCTTTAGCTAATACTTTTAACTGCTTTTTGCATAACCATTGCTGCACATTGGTATGTGATACACACCATCGCTCAATAAAGCTTTAAAGAAAAGAAATGGGGAAGATAGGACAGTGATGAAATGGGGACCAAGCAGGGGAAGAACAAAGTGAAAGGTGGGCAGAAATGTGGAGTAAGGAGGTAGGAAAGAACCATAGCTATCCATTTCTTCATCTGTAAAAATGATCATATGTGCAGAATATTAGCTGACTTTGGACTGTCATCTCCAGAGAAATGGGTGACCACAACACAATCATGTTGTATTGCCAATTACATCAAATCAAATGTGTCAAGAAGACACATATTTGAAATTGAGAGCTACGTATGGGACGATTTTTTTTTGTTGGGACAGGTGCCCATTTTTTTTGAGAGATAGAAGAAGATTGGGGAAGGGCCATGAGTATGTCTGGGTCAGGCATGTTGGGTAGGTGAGGAAGCAATTGCAGGCAGACAAGACATACAAGACAAGACACAGAGATGGTGAAGGATGCAAGAGGTTGGTGAACACCATGGTTGGGGTGAGGGTGGAGATATCGAGAACCCATGGTTGTCAAGCTTGGTGATAGTGAGAATCGAGTCCTCACCCACTGGGTTGTCATCACTGTCACCTCACTGCTCCGATGGCTGCAGTGCCTAACATCTGCTTCTCCTTCTCATGTTAAGTACAATGATGGAGAGCAGCATCTCCATCTGATGTAGGCATGCATCAACAGTGTGGTGATCAATCCAATGCACCAACTTTGGCTGTTTGTCATGGATGATAAAAATCACCACCACCATCACTGCCCCTGGACGGAACCACTGGCCTATCCTGCAGGGAAAAACTACCTGAGGGGCCAGGTAGTACAGGGGCAGCAGAGGGCGTTCTACCAGATTCCTTCCCAGACATGCTGGGCTTCAGTGCTGTAGCTGGTGGAGTGGGGGCAGGAGGATCATGTGGACCAGGCCAACCCACTGTGCTGTGGAAAAAAAAGAGAAGAGAAGGGTTGGGATGAGATTTTAAAAAAAGGATAACATTAGTAGCTTTATATGTTACATACAATGTATTGATAAAATTACTTGACTCTATTCTGTTAACTTTACATTTAAGACTACCACCTTCTAACAAACATATTTACTTTTAAGGCTACTCTGCTCATAATAGATGCACACTATGCTAAAGATTGCAGCAAGCAATCCTTGATGTGTGCATATATTGCAAGTTTTCATGTTCCAGTTATACAGATTACAGTTGCAGGCCATTTGTGCCACTGGTATAGAGGTTTGACTTTACCTTAAAATATTGATGACAAATTAACGGTATTGTAAAGTTGGGAAGTGGAGTATGTGAACCCATGACCTCTGACTACTGTCTAATACTGTACTGTTGGTTTGACCTACAGACTAATGCATACATAGTTTGCTTTTACAGTTCAGAGATGTCTGCTCACTGATATTAGAATATTGAACTGTTGGTTTGTGCTACACAATAATGTGTGCATACTTGTTTTTACTGTTGATATATGCATGCTAACTTTGCTACAACTGTGTAAGATACGCCAAAAATCTATCTTAAACTTTTAATGCTACAGTAACAAAACTGTTCTGCTGCATGCATACCACATGCTTTTCTCATCTGGGCCAGACTAGTGGCATGGGTTCTCACATTCAGTTCTCTCTATGTGACAACTGTGGAAAATAACAGAACAGAACAGAACAGAATGCCATTCTGAATACCAGTCCTGACTATATTCACCTTTTAACATTTACAAGTAGTCTTTGTAATTGATACTTACACATCTTTGGGTGTCCCCAGTCCTACATTCCTTGAGCCAATGTTCGAGGGTATCCCTCTTCCTCCTCTGGAGGTCATTGTAGTGGTGTCTACATTGCTCACCAGTGTGGGGGATACTGGTATCACTGGGCACAGCCCTGGCAAGACTATCCCATGCCTCTGACTTGTACTCTGAGCTGATGTATTCTCTCAGCAATAGCCTGGGCCCATGTTCCTTCACTAGGAATCCAAACCACTTTGGACACCTGGACAACCCATTATTTAGCACAGAATCTCAATCCCTCTCCCATGATCCCATGGCCTGCTATGTCTGTGTGTGGACAGCATGTTCACTGATGGAGTGGAAGTACAGCCACTATGGAAGTGTGATCAAGCACAGCCACGTTAGCTGATAGCAGATGATGTGGCTGACCTATGCCCACGAGGAAGTCGTTCCCTTCCCAGTAGATGTTCCATGACAGACACTGTTTGTTCCATGGCAGACACCTCTCGTTCCATCACAGAAACCCCTCATTCCAATGTATCATTCATCTGACTCAGTGAATCTGATGCATGTCAGACTGTGCCACATCCGCAACCCTGAGCATTTGTCTGGAGCACCTATGGAACATGGCTGTGCCTCCATGATGGTCCTAAACATATTTTGAGTGTCATGGGAAGTGACACCTGCACCAGGTGGAAGGACAACAGGCCCCTTCCATGGATCCTTATCAATCCTCCTTATGGCACCTTGCTGACACTTTGCCTACAGCCTCACTCAACAGGCACTGAAGCCACAGTACCCACACTTCCTGATCAATGTCCTCATCCTCCATTTGTCCAGTATCTGTAGGCTCAGTGGACTGGGTAGCCATTGGCCTACTGGCTGTGTCCAATGTAAATGCAGGGGATGACTGTATGTCAACCTCTGTGTCAGATTCGACCTCTGCACCCCCTGACTGTGCCTCAGGTTGGCCACCATCATCACCAGTGTCTGCTGATACACTGACATCAGGTGGTACCGGGCCAGCAGTTCCACTGTCAGAATCATCTGTGATAAAAAACAAGAAACAAAGGAATACATTAATACCAGCAAAACTATAGTGCAATGTATGCTAAGAAAGTAACACTGCTGCCACTATTACACACAGTCCAGCAATACATACAACATGCCCTGAGATCAAAATCACACACTATAATATTTGTTTAAGTTGATCAGCAGTACTGACACAATAATATTTGGCTTATCAACTGCAGAAGGCAAGCTTTCCTGGAGGCCTAATGGTCCTGAAATAAGTTAAGCAAGAGGTAAGAGCAACATCATAGTCAACAGTAACACAGAGGGTAATACATTTGCCTCTTTATAGCTGCAATAAACAATCTTTTAAACAAGAATGTGTCTGACAACTTCAAACTAAACTTATAACTGTAGCAATCTTCAATCCCCCCAACCAAATAAACACACGTGACACAGAATTAACTTATTAATTTAAATTATTTAACTATACAAGAGTATTCAACTATTCAGATAACAAGGCTTACATGGAAAATCCTCCTAGGATATGGGTGGTATGCCTGAAATACTGTCTTCCAGATCCAGGGCATTTTGGACTACAGTCTCTTGGGAGATTTCTGTATCCCTTATGTTGGCTAGGAACTGTTTATTGAGGGTCAGTGATGGTTCCCTAGCAACCAATAGGTCATGGCCTACTGCAGCTTCTCGCCTTCTTGCAGAGGTTCTCATGTTAGTGTCCTTGTGGCACACCTTTTCATATGTTCTTCAGTGGCTATCCATGGCATTGACATTAGCAATAAGTTGCTGCCATATTAGCAGCCTACAGCCCATATCTCTCCTTCCCCTTTGAATTAGAAAGGCACCATGTTGCCGAAAATTGTCAATGATTGTTTGCTTTTCCCCATCGGTAAAGGGTCATTGATATGAATTCAACCATATCACTGGCATTATTGTAGGTGCCCTAAAAGAAAACAGGTGTGTGATACACATAAGCATCACATAACTATAAAATAAGTGTTTACAGATACAACATAAAAGATAGCCAGTCAGTATTACAAACTGGAGAAACATTCAACAGTCTAGAAATGTGAAATACTAACAACAGGCAGGATGCAAAACAAGGCGAGTAATGACAGCAACATATCCTTGTTAGTGCCATAAGAGTAACTCACCTTAGCCCTCACCCCCACAAAAGAACAGGTAAATGACCCTTTTGGCTAACAAAACATCTTTGAAATGCTACAAGTGCTGTCAAAGGACCTGTCCCTGAAACATTTGTACATATTTCTCACACAACATTCTTTTCCATGTATTTTCATGTCTTGCCAATCTTGTATGCCTCTGAAATGACTTGGCAAACATGGTCATTCCATCAGTACACTTCTAAGTAATGCATACGGATAAGTGTTAAAGTCTGTGCTTCACATTATTGTTAAATGCATACCATCATATGCAGTATGTAGGTGACAAAATGGAACCATACCTTCTGAGATTCAATACTCCTCTGTACAGGAATCATAAAGAAAATGCTTTCTCTCACTGTTCCAAACATATAGATCTCTCCTCAACATGATTTTTTCCTAGCTACAGGGTTGCCTATTTATATGGTGTAGATTATTAATGGATTAGAGCTATGAGTGAGTTGGGAGGAGGAAATCACAACAGCACTTCAGGCTGCCTTTCTTCCACTAGGGAGTGTCAGCTGTGATCTAGAAATTGTCTCTGGAGAGACCACAGGCCTTTCTCATCAACATAATACAGAGGCTAGAAACCATGTCATGGTGTATGTGGAGAGATTAAAAACCATGTCACTGTAATCTGTCTAGTATAGGGTGTGTTGACATCTGCCTCACCTCCAACCCACTGTCTAACCATGCCATGGTGGGATTATTGAATATCAGAAACTATCGTATAGCTGATGACATCAGCAGAATCTGTTGAGGCCAGAATAAGTGTCCCTTATGTTGGGGTAAAATGCTCTTGGTAATGTCAAGCAACAGTTCACAGATGCACACACACACACACCACCAGCTGTTTGCAGTGAGAATAAAATCCCTACCTATCTAAGTGCACAGACTACAGAACGCAGTACTTAATGCAGGCATCACAGCATAAGTCTGATTTTTATAAGAGTGCAGATGAACTTTATAGTAGATGACATCAGCAGGCCAGTGGGAGACAACAGGTTGGGAGGGCTGTATGAAATGGATGTGTAGGCTTGTGTAAATATCAAAATACTGGCCATCCATGCCATTGGAGAAGTAACTGTAGGATACCATGTCTACTCCACTGACTAGACACACACAGTCGACTGCAGTGAAAACAGAACCCCTACCTATCTAAGGCACAAACTACAGAACTCAGTACTTAACACAAGCACCATGACAGAAGTCTGATTTATGCAAGAGTGCAGGTGCACTAATAGTAGATGACATCATCAGGCCATGTGGAGAACAATGGCTTGGGAGGCCTGCATCAGTAGATAGTTTTGTAGCATTATATGAAGCTACTAGCCTAATAGCACTAGGTTGTTTAGAAGCCTAGCTCTGTAACACAAAAGTATTCATCAAAATGCATTTAAACGATTCGATGAATACTTTACAGGGCAAAGATGTAGTTGACCAACTACACAGTGTTGCCCTTTTCGCCACTGTAGTGTGATTTTGGAATTGGTATATTTAGTTAGGGGGTGGGGGGCAGAGCTCCCACATGGTTATGTTTGTAAGAGTGTGTGTGTGTGTGTGTGTGTGTGTGTGTGTGTGTGTGTGTTTGTGCAAACAAATTCTTTCCCAGGGAAAGAATTCACAGTTTTGACCATTTGCACTTTAGTGCATTCAGTCTTCATGTGTCAATGAAGAGGTGTTCCTTTAAACACCTCTTTGATGTTCTAATATAGACCCATTTCTCCATTTGTAACAATATTAACTGGGAGTAATATGATATACTGTTGCCAATAGCTGAAGGCCAAGTTGGATGGCACAAAAAAAGATATACTGTTCTTTTGGGGGGAGCATAGGTGAGTTATTGTTATGGTATGAATAAGGGTACACTGCTCTTTTGAGGGTGGCAAAGTTCAGTTATTGTTATGACACAAACAAGTATAGCCTGTTCTTTTAGGGGGAGCAAAGCTGAGTTACTGCTTTGGCACAAACAAGGATATGATGCTCATGTTACTCCTTGTTCTGCATCCTGCATCCCCCACACCCCCCGCTAATTATATATACCAACTCCAAGATTGGACTACACTGAGGAAAGGGCAAATTTCCTGATCCTGCCTGTATCATGATCTCACTATGAACAGTTCGCTGAATGGCATGTACGATGTAAGAGCACCAAAAATGCCGTTCACTGAACAGTTTTTCGATAATTTAATAGGGACCCATAGTTCTCTACAATCACCAGGTCATTTAGCATCTGATAAGTTACCCAGGGCCTGAAAACACTTCTCCTTCTCTGCCTAGGCCTATTGACACCAGCAGCAGCACCATTTACTTTAGCCTGTAGCACATACAGATGGATCAAGCAGCAGCAGCCCCTAGCATTGTATCCCTGTAGATTTTCCATGTCTCTACTCCAATAAAATTGAAGTATCAGGAAAAAACAGTATGGCGTCTATGTGGTTGCTTTATAGTTTGTTGAATAGCTCCACTGTGTTGGATTCTTCATTACCATGCAATTCACCCACTTATCCTGTAATTAGCATCTATTAAACACACCTGCTGCTTGCTCATTCATGTGCTATGTGCACCCCCATGCACCTCTGCACACCTGTGCACACCACCACATAAATAATTAAGCACAGGCAAAATTGGTATTACTTTCCTCCATTCCTGTTTTATCACGCAAACATGGAGCACAAAAAGTGAAGGAAAGATTATACTAGAATCCAGGACCATCTATACTCCAGAGCTACAGATACACATTCTGTCACAGGAATAGTTACATGTCAATCCCAGGGAAACCTACCATCTGTGTCTCTGTTTGCCATGATTGCACTAAGCGCTGGATCATGCAATGACCAAAATAATAAAAAAGTACTTAAAGTGGACAGAGATGACACATTTTGCCAACAAATGAATTGGAGGTTGCAACTTAATGAAACAGAATTTGTGAACTGTGCACTGCTTACATGCATTTTCACCCTTCACAGACCTACATGTACACCTCTCTAAGTCTAACCTGACACACCCCACTGATGCCTTCATTCACTCTTGCCATCCACTGAAAACAAACACTGAGGGAGTGTCTACATGATGTGAATATCCCCTATATGATTCCAAGTTATTGGGATTCAGCAATTCTAATGAGTTCAGACCTTAGTTGCATCTTCACCATAATGACAGCCCTGAATCTACATGGTTGGCAACCATGTAGCCAGGGAAACTGAAAGGGAGACAAGTGTTGAACACACAAGGGAGGGTATTACTTTGCTGTATATTTGCAGAGAGGAGTACTACTGTTTTTGACAAAATGTGCCTGTATTTTGTCAGCCAGATACTGCATATGCTTACATGACACTATGCATAGTCGGTTTCATGGGGTTTACACTTTTACCTGTCTGCATTAATTACATTCATTTGGGGGTGGGGGAGTGAAGCCGTATTTGTGCCATGGCACTTAAAAATAATATGTTGCTATTGTTACTCTCCTTTTATTGCCTTCACCTTGTATAGAACTGGAATTATGTGTCTGCTGTCACATGTTAAGCTCAGTTCTGCACAAATATAATAGCTTTTACTTACTTTTCTGTCCATGTAGACTCCTTACCATTGCTCTACTCAAAAAGTTTTTGAGTACATGGGGAACACAAGCACAGAGTCTACATGGTTGCTTTAGAGCTTACTGAATTGTCCACCCTGTTGGTTTGCTTGATTAGCATACAGTTAAGCAACTTATGCTGTAATTAGCATGCCATGGTATTTACCTTGTATGTGCGTGAGTGTATGCTGCTACACAGAGTTTACTAAATCTAAAAATATTCGCAACCGTGTGCACATCACTCTGGCATGTGCACATGGTGAAAAATGACTGTGTAGGCTTTATTGAATCTCCCCCCATATTTTTCCACTCTACAAAATGCAATATTAAACTATATAAATAGGATTCAATGCAGATGTTATGCACTCTGCTAATACACCTGGTTGACATCAGTGTATTAATGACTGCAGGCATTATCAGTTGACAAGCATTATTCGGGATTTCAGAAAGTCAAATTATTATTATGTCTACCTTTAAATGACTGAGACTAGATAATCAAAGCTGCAAAATCCAGACAAACCTGAACTCTAAAAAGACTAGCAGCCAGATTCAATAAAGCCTACTGGGTCTGTTTACACTGTGTGTGTCATGACAGCACACCATTTTGGATTCAGTAAGTGGCTCTACATGGTGTGTAGAGCTGCTCATAGCCACGCAAACAAGGTAAACACTGCCACATGCAAATTCCAGCATAACCATCTGAATGGTATGCTAATCAACCATTCCAAGATGGAGGAGCTATTCAGTTAGCTATAAAGCAACCGTGTAGACTCAGTACTGGTTTTTCCTGTGAAGTCCAAAATCTATTGGAATACACCCATGGAAAGGAGTCTGCACAGAAACAATGTTAGGGGCTGCTGTTGCTTTAATTCATGTGTATGTGCAACAGGCTGAAGTCTATGCTGCTGCTGCTAAAAGAGCAAGGCCAAGAAGGAGAAGAGTTTTCAGACCCCAGGTAACTTATCACAACCTACATGATGTGGAAATTCTTGAGAGCTACAGGGTGGATAGAGACCTTTGTCATCCTCAACCCAGTGCCAGGGCAAACTGAGGGGAACATTTATGTGTAGCACTTAGAATCCTAGCTACAGGTACCTTTCAGAGATAAACTGGGGGCATGCTGGGGGTGTCATAGGCATCAGCATCCAGGATCTTTCATCAGTTCTTGAATGCTATGCTTCAACATGCTAGTGACCACATATGTTTCCCCTGTACTCCTGGGGATAGAGCTAGAAATATGCAGGAGGTGTACCCTGTAGCACACTACCCTGAAGTACTGGGTGCCATAGATTGCACACATGTAGAAATGAAGTTACCAGCCAGGGAACAGGCAAGGCTCTACATTAATAGAAAGGGCTTTCACTCTATTAACTGCCAAGTTGTGTGTAATGCCAAGGGAATCATTTTCAGTATGTCTGCTGGCAACCCTGGCAGTTACTATGACTCACATATCTGGCACTCCTCCCAACTGTATGTCGTAGATTTCTTTCCCTCATTTCAACTTCGTTTCCTTTTTTTTTTCTTTTTTTTTAGGGGGGCATTGTTTGCATGATGTGCAGTTTAGTGGAAATATGGGAAACAGAGGAAAGGAATGTCAGGTTTGGCTGTGCTTATCTCTTTTGTGCGAAACACAGCAGTGCACATACTGGACTACTTGCCCACTCAGGAACCAGACAGAACACCTACAGAGCATCTGCAAACAGGGAGTCTGTAAAAGGGCAAAGGTCAAAAACAATGCATTGTTGCAATTTCTGTATTTCATCACGCAACTGCGCTTAGTGACATTAGGCTGTGGTTAGCTAGGTTCCCCAGCAGCTGCAGCCATCAAATGCCTGACATGACTCAGACAGACACTAATTGAAACCGGATACATTCAATTAATTCTGTTGGGCACCTTGCAAACCAGCAAAGTGGCATTGAGTGGTGGTTAACACTGAGACCTTAAGAATGATTAGGAAATTAGGGAATGTCATGTAACTAGTCCTGTGGCAGCATGTGTAAATGTAGGGCTGGAGTACAGATGGTCCTGGGTTCTAGTATAGGGTATGCAACTCTTTTTTACTGTTGTGACAGTGCAGTTTATAGCAATGAACTGAAAAACAGACAGCTGGTATTTCAACATTCTTGTGACAACAAGTATAAGTGCAGGACTACCATATACATGGTCCTGGGTCCTAGTACTGTATATTCCCTGTACCTTTTACTGTTGTTCCACTTCCCATTATATTCACTCTCACTTGTAACATTATGGATAGTGGACCTGATATGAATTATACGTATGAGCGATGAAACACAATTATTGTGTTTTCAGCTGTATAACTGAGGGTATACTAGCCACTATATTTCTACAAGTATAATTCTGCTATCTAGACTTGTGTGGCATTCACAATTACCTAAGACACATACACAACTGGATCTATATACAATAATCTTGTAAAGTCGCACACATACATGTGTACCAGCTCAGACTGTCACCTGTATTTATGTACAATTCCTGACTATGTCTGAGCAGCCCTTCTTTTATGGCAAAGATAGAAAATGAATGCTGCGGAAGAAAATATTTGTCCCTTATGCCTAGGCTTGAATCCCACACAATAAAAATCAATTTTCCTCAGTGTATAAAGACAAAAAATGTGTCAAGTCATTAGATTTATCCCCCATTTCATGTCTGCAAACTTAACTCACCTAACAGCTACCTTCCAATTTCCAATATATATCTCCAGGCTACAGCAGTAGACTCCCTTCGTACTAATGTTAAATGTCAGATTAACCTTCCAGTTTCAATTATTTAATTTTTCATTGCTTGGTACTGCTGAACTCTGCTTAACATCTTGCAAACTTATTTGGCATCATTGCTTGGGTTTGTGCACTACCAGTAAATGCGATAACTGGAAATGGCAGGAAATCATCACTTTACTTTGTTCTAGTTTGGCTGGTAGACATGGCTGGCATTGGTGGGGAAGGTGCCAAATTTAGGGCACAGAAGTGAGGTGTCCAAGAGTCCAGGATATTTATTGGACTCATGGTAAAGCACCACAGCCTGCAGGAGGACTATTCTGGCTCTCAGTACAAGTCTGAGGCATGGAATAATTTGGCCAGCCCCAGGCAGTAACCAGTACCACTGGTGCCCCACGCACTGAAGAACTATGTAGGTATCATTTCAATTATCTAAACAGGAGAAACGGGGAAAATGTCAACCAAGGTTGCATGAGTTTCAGACTGTGGACATCCCACAGCTGTGTAAATATGACAATAAGAGCATACTTGTAAGACTTAGAAAGCTACATAGTGGCAAGACTGATATGCATAATGCTTTGCTGTTCTTTTCTGTTCTTTCCCCAGCTCCCAGTGAATGTGAGTTCAATCAGCAGGCTCATGTTGCTCGACTGGAGTGACTGAGGGAAGCAAGTGGTATGTATGCAGCAGAAGAGAAGTGTTATTGTAGCTTTAAAAGGTAAATATAGTTTCTTTTTTTATACAGTTCTATAAAATTCAGCATGCATATCTCAACTGTAGAAGCAAATATGCATGCATTAGTCTGTAACACAAATCAGTTGTAAGTCTGAGGTTGTGGGTTCAAATACCATGATTCCCAACCAAACAATACTGTTATTTCTTCACTAATATTTCCAATAAATTAAAAACTCTACACCAGTGGCACAAATGCCCTGCTGTAAACTGTAATCTGTATAACTGGAACATGCATATGTGCATTATATGCACACTTCAAGGATCACAGCAATCTGTAGTACAGTGTGTATCTGTTAGGATGTATGCTTAAATGTAATACTTCAGATAAAAGAGTTGTATAATTGTGTTGATGCATTGTATGTCACATATGATGGTACTAATTTTATCTCTTTTTTCTCTCACCCCAACCCTTATCTCTCTTTTTTAATTTTCTATTATGTGTCATTAAAATGTCTCTATGTCATCCATGTGTACCACATCACTAAATGCTACACAGGACAGTAAGATAGGTCAGCCCCAGTGGATCAGCCTGTCTCCACTCCCCTGGCTCCAGCACCAATGCACAACACATCTGGAAGCAAACCTTGCAGCACTGCCTCTGTTGCTAATGTACTACCTGTGGCCTCAGGTAGCACTACCCTGGAAGCTGATGCAGTGGTATCCTCCAGGAGCAGATGCAGACATGGTGATTTCTTCACCCACAGGGAGATACAAGGGATGGTGCATAGGGTCATACACCCTACCATTAGTGTATGCATACAGTGGATGGAGAGGCTGCTATCCCCCATGGTCCATAGGAGGAGAAGACTTCAAGCACTCCAGCCACCACCAGAGTAAAGTGACAGTGATGACAGTCCAGTGGGTGAGGACTCAATTTTCACTGTCTCTAGGCTTGATGTCCATGAGCCTCCATTGTCCTCTCCCTCACCCAGTCATGGTATCACCCAACCTTTTGTGTCCATCAATGTCCCTATCTCTTGTCTTGTTTGTTTGCATTTGCTTCCTCACCTACCCAACTTACCTGACCCAGTCTTACCTACACCCCTTTCCCAGTATTCCTTTCTTACTGAATTAAATAAAATGGGCACATGTCCCACAAAAAAAGTAATCATCCCATACATAGCTCTCCATTTTACACACATGTCTTCCTGACACACTTGATTTGGCCAAGTTGGCTATACAACATAATTACATTGTTGTCACTCCTCTCTCTGGAGGTGACAGTCCAAATTCAGCTAATATTCTGCACATATGATCACTTTTTAATGTTAAAGAAATTGATAGCTATGATTCTTTCCTACCTCCCTCCTGCACATTCCTGTATTGCCTTCCCTTTGTTCTTCTCCCTGCTTGGTCCCCATTTTACCACTTTCCTATCTACTCTATTTTAACACCTATGATCTGATCAAAGAATAGACTCACACACAACACACATAGGTAGCAGAAAAAGCAATGGATCCCTTTCCTTTTTGTCCTCTATGTTTTCGTGAAGTTTCACATCACACAGCAATGTCAACCAAAAGTGAGCAGTGGTACATTGCTGTGGTTATCTCCATACAAACTCTCTTAACCCTGCTGCGCTATGCCAACACACAGCAACATATATACTATAAAGAATCAATATTGCATTATCATTGATTATTTAAAAGCATTTAAAAGTCTTGCATGCACCTAGATTTGAACTCAGTATCATCTGGGCTCAAAAAGAAATGTGTCAATGCAATTATACTTGCTGTCGCAGAGTATGTTAAGCAGCAGGTGTGTTTCATAGACTCAGTACTGTCAGACTTTAGCAATGCAGCTCATGTTTGCGCACTGGTTAACTATATACAAACAGGGAAAGTAATGGAAATGCATATCTTACTTGCACAAACACTTTGCCAGTCGTCGTGCAAACCAGCTGCTTGATGCATTATGGGAAAGTAAATATTATGTATTACTGATGTTTACTGTCCTTTTCCTGTCTATGACAAACAAACTGAAGGACATATCTAAAGATATGTCACATAGTTACAATAGAGTCATGTGTTGCCTCCCCCAAACATTGCAACCCATACTGTCTTAGTCCATTTTTTCCACACATATATCACCTACACTACAGAAATTAATATCAAATGTTGTTCAATATGCCATACACATCGATCTGTTAACATGCATAACTATAACTACTGACCCATAAGCATAAAAAGCCTTATCTGCAAGGCTAGTAAAGGGATCAGCATGGACCTTATCCACAGGGAAATATGTGATCTTCAACACACTTGATCTGACCCATTTTGGTTTTGTCAAGGTTAGATCTTGCATATTAAACCTAGTGGACTTCTTTGATAATGACCCCAAATACCTGGATGATGGATAACAGGACATACTGCTATTTAAATTTATCCAAAGGTTTTGACACTATCCCCCATTCAGGTATCATAGAGAAACTCTCCCATCTGGGGATTAACCCATACATTACTATAAGGGTAACCATAGTGTTTTGATACTTGCACATGCCTACACATCCATTTCAACAGGCCTCCCAACGTCTTCTCTCCAATGTGCCCTGATGTCCACTATAAGTTGACCTGCAGTCTTGTAAAAGTCAGACTTGTGTTGTGGTGCTTGTGTAAAGTACTGAGTTCTGTAGTCTGTGTACTTAAGTAGGAGTTCTGTTCTCATTGCAGTCAACTGAGTGTGTGTGTGTGTGTGTGTGTGTGTGTGTGTGTGTGTGTGTGTGTGTGTGTGTGTGTGTGTGTGTGTGTGTGTGTGTGTGTGTGTGTTTGTGCTCTTGCTTGACATTACAGAGAGCCTTTTACACCAGCATGCAGACACTGTTATTACAATATTTTCCTAATCAGACACTGCTGATGTCATCAGCTATATCTGATTTGGGAGTGTGCACTACTCCCACCAGGGCAGTGTCAGAGAATGACTTAGAGGCCAGGCAGATGTCACCTCATCCTATACAATCCAGCTTACAGTGACATGACTTTCAGTAATTCCACATACAACAGGGCATGGTTTGAAGGCCCTATGGTTTCTTGGTGAGAAATACATGTGGTCTTTCCAGCTGCTGCATGCATAAGAGACCATCCTACTTTATTAGTGATCTGATGAGGTCGAGTACAGTGCTGTAATATAATCCTCAGATTTGAATATGATGGCATGATTTGTGATGTGTACAACACAGGCTTTCTGTTTGAAGTTTAGACTGCTACCTATGTGTGTTCCCAGTGCTTGCATCACTGGGTCTCAGCATAGCGGGACTGTTGTCAATGTTGTAATTAGCAGGGAATTCCACTTTGCAGAAGGACAAAATGAAGACATATTTTTGCATTTATTTCTAGACTGTGTGGCTTTGTCACCAATCATTTGTTTCTGTTAGCCCCTCCTATAGTATGTTATCATCACAGGTGGATTCAATGATTTCACCCAGTATGTAATAATAAGCAAAAGTGGTAAGCCAAAAACCATATAATTTAGTCTGAACTGTTGAGAAATAGAGTCCAAACAGTAAAAGGCCAAGTATAGATCCCTGGGGTATGTCAATGGTGACAGTTCTACTGGTACAGGATGATTCACCAACTTTCACGGTATGTTTTCTGTCAGTGAGCCAATTGGTTACCCATCTAGTGATGTAAGGGTTAATTCCCAGCTGGATGAGTTTCTTAATGATACCTGCAGGGGGACTGTATCCAAACCCTAGACCAGATCATGCTAACCAGTGTGCACTGTCTTGCCTTCATCCAGAATTAATGGGCTGTTACAACATCATATATCACCTATCATGTGACTCATCACATAAACCTTCCTGACATGGTTGAATACACACTTCAACCCACCTTCCACACAGACTATGTTCCTGTAGAAGGGTGTACATCATCAACATGCATCCATGTCATTTGGTGGGATAGCAACCAATGCATGCATGTATAGACAGATCCTGACTCTCATCATCTGTGAGATAGACCCACAGGTCATCATGGACCTTTTACTAAATGGATACTAGTAATATCCCAGCTGTGTGCAACAGACTGTGCGAGTTGTTAATGCTACATCATGTCTGTTACATCAGTTAGATGTCCTCAAAGAGGTCATCGAGGACATGTATGATGACAACACTATCATCCTTTTGAACTTGACAGGCTCAAGGCTTTTGACACAAATTCACACTGAAGTATTCACTCAGCACTGTCAGATGTGGCCATAAACATGTATTGCACCAAGTGGTGAGACCACTGTATCACATGCATAACACGGAAATATGTTAAAATGTGGGAAGTGAACTATATCTCAGGTCCAGTGATCAGGTCCGTACATCAGGGCTGTCTGCTAGGCCCTTTCCTGTCCATTATTTAAGTCACAGATGTCAGAAATGACATATACATCCTATGTCCAAAAAGCTGTCTGAATGACTACAGATTTTGTGCAATCATTGACTCCAACTATGATATCAGTATAATACAAACAGTATCAGCACACACTAAAGATTGCTGTCACAGCCATGACAACACATGCAACTTCTTCTTCTTCTTTCGGCTTTTCCCGGTTAGGGGTCACCACAGTGGATCACCTGTCCACTCTTGATTGGCAGTGGAGTCTTTACAGTTTTGAGTTGCCAGCCCGACACACAACCTTCCACAGAAAGCACATACATGCACACATTCACACTTAGGGCCAATTTAGAGTGTCCAATCCACCTACAGCATGTCTTTGGGATTTGGGAGGAAACCAGAGCACCTGGAGGAAACACACACAACCACAGAGAGGACATGCAGACTCCGCACAGAAGGCACCCCAGCCAAGGATCGAACCAGACAACCACTTGCTGTGAGGCAGCAATGCTAACTGCAGCACCACCGTGGCCACCCATGACAACACATGCAATGATGTCAGGAAAACAAATACACAATGCAAGTATAATGTAGACATCATACCCTACAATCAGGCCAATAGGTATGTGACCTGTGTCCTGGGATAGATGGTATGTGTAATATACACCAGCATGTGGTCACAGTGCTGATTACTCCCTTGTATGTGATACGACTACTGAGTATATGAAGGACATCCACATCACAGGCCATAATAACTCCATAGTTCACAGCCTTCATCACACCAATAACTGAGTACAATGCACCATTCTTCATGTAGCTCACTACACATCTTCCATTGATGTGTAACTGAAGTGTACCACCTTTACCACAGTGAGCTGTCACACATCTTATTGGCCATACTTCAGTATTCTTTTTTGTGGCATAAACATTACTGTCTGATGGTGAGGAAACCCCATCAAGGTGTTACACCAGATGCATGTGTGATACCTGTTCTGGTGATGAACACAGTACATACATTGTTGCTTGACAACATTAAAGTCATGCAGCGCAATGATGGACATAGCAATGTCCTCCACTATGGTGCGATAGTCACGAACCTTAGGGTTACAGCATGGGTTAGGGTAAGAGGATAGTTTTACTAACTATCCCTTTACTCTAACCCATCCCCTAACCCTAAGGTCTGTGACTATCGCACCATAGTGGAGGACATACCTTGTTTTTTATAAGACCTGAAATTTAGTTAATTGGTTTAATGAAAAATTATATTTTTTTGTTTTGCAAAAATCAACATTTGTGTACCTTTACAGGAATACCTATGAGCACTATGTTTCAGTTTTCTTTAAAAGTTAACTATGGTAAAAAAAAAATGATCTCATTTTCATACACTGTACAATACTATTGTATCTACAGCAATTCTTATAATTGCTTTAATTTATTCTATTCCAAAATGGTTTGATGGAGGTGGCCATGCTGATGTAATTTTAGCATTTGTTGGAGTTTTCTTCTCCCTAAAATGTACTTGTCCCCAGAAGATAACATTTTTGTTAACTTTTCTGTTTTAGAATGTTGTCCCCTTTTTCAGGTTGTGGATAAAATGGGGTTACTCAAGGATCAGTCCACGACCCAAATCAGAATATTTAAAGAAGTAATTAAATGGAAGTACCAACCTAAAAAAAAAACAGTTGGCAAACTATTATATAAATTTTTGTTACCCTTGCTTGGAACAAACTTCCATTAAACATATGTTCCATTACCCAATCGCTACACTTTAAAAATGAACTAAAGCACCATATGCTCAACTCCAAGACTTATCCCTGCCACGACCCAACATAATCACCTATCACTCTCCTTAAATCACTAATTACATTTTTTTTCTCACCCATCTCATCTCCCACAACTCCATGTATGATAGCCAATGCCAACTGCTTTTACCTAATTAAGATGCATAATTTTCTCATGTAAATATGATTGCTTTTGTATAAATATTTTGTTTTGTCTTATCATGTAAGCTCTCTATTTTGTTTTTACTCATGCTGTATAAACAGATTTGTTATTTTGATCTGTGTGTACTATCTCTCATATATTTATGTGCTTAATTTTTTTAACTGCAATATTGTTTTTCATGTAACTATTTTTTTAACTGCAATATTGTTTTCATGTAACTATTTTTCTTTGTTGGAGCTTTTCTCCTTGGGTCTCCACTGAAAATGGGCACCAAGCCCAGTTGGACCAACCCGGTTAACAAATGTCAATAAAAATAAAAATAATACTCAAAGTTAATGCTTACATTTGGAATATCTGGAGAGAACATCAATAATGTTTTTACATTGGTACTTTCTGGTCTTGTTTTATCCATGCTACAGTGGTTCTTTGTTCTTCTTCAGGTACAAATAGAGCTTAAATTATATTCAAAAGATGAATTTAGTTCCCTGCAGGAACATGTCTTCATTTACTCTGTCTGACTTTTAGTGATATACCATGCCTTAACATTGAGTTTCTATTACTCTTTTGATCTACAAAGTCACAGATCAGTGAATCCCACAAGTCTCAGTGGGTTTATATCATCATGGGGAGACAATACCTTGCAAGTTATTGGTTTATACCCAGAGTGTGAGGGAAAGAAGGAAGGGCTTCTACTACCAGGCTGTATGGACTTTTTTCTGGTTCAGTATCCTAGACTGTAATGGTCTGCATGATGTAAAAGACAGAGAGAGAGACAAGGTGTTAAAGTAAGTACAACAATATTTCTTCCAAATCTCATGTGGTCTGCACCAATGGAGATGAATAAAATATTAACTATTTGTGAGGTGCAGCTAAGTCATACATTACTTACATATAACAGTACAGGGCTAATTTTTAGTGAGGAATATAAACTCTGAGATTAGAAAGTGATATGTTTAGGGTGTAGGGGTTCATTAAGATGAGGATATCCCATTAAACACAACTTTAGAGTAAAGTTTGAAAAACATATCCTAACAATCCCAGAAAGGATGAAATGGTCATCAAGACAAATTGAATACATATACTTAGAATGCAGTTGAAAGAATGTCAATTCTAAGTATAATGAGCAACCACTAAGAAAAATCAGTGCATGACTGACTGGAAGAAAAGCAGAAATAGATTCCTTGAGAGAAAATACATACCAATGGCATTTAAACTATAAAAAATGGCTTCAGAGAGAATTGATCATTTTTAGTGTGTAACAGGCAGCTTTTAAGCTCCTTTCATTGCACATATATTAATCTTTAAAATGATTCAAACAACCAACCACTTTACTGTAGAGGATTTTATATTGCATTATTCACTTTCATTTATTTTATTTAACATTTGTTTACCAAGAAAGTCCGACTTGGAACAAAGCCAATTTGTAGTGGAGGCCTGGAGAGAAATGTTCCAGACGCATGTTTTTGTAATGTAGGAGGAAACCGGAGTACCCAGACAAAACCCACATGAACTCAGGGAGGACATGCAGACTCCACACAGAAGGCACCCCAGCCAAGAATCAAATTGAAGAATCTCTTGCTGTGACGCAATAATGCTACTGCTGCACCACTGCGCTATCCAACATCCACATTAATCCACCGTCCACATTAATTTGTGAAATACATCTTTGCTAGCACTCATATATTTTGCATATATATGTATGTATATATATATATATATATATATATATATATATAAAAATATATATATACTTGTGCAATAGTTTTCCAGCCTTAGGGGGTAAGATGTCTCCCACCCTTAAGAAGAAATATTAAACCACAGGGAAAACTGGTGCTTCTTGAGGATCAATGTTGCTGGCTGAGCCTCCTCAAAATCAGGAAAAAACAGCCACTATCTGCAGCCAATCTAAGGTGAAACTTCAGAGTAATCAAGCACTTGTAACTTGTTTAGAAAATTATACTTCTTTAATAAAAAATAGATTAGTCCTTTCATTCTTAACAAAGCTTTGTCAGAGAAAGTGATTTTAGTGTAGTTATAGAAGTTCAATACATTAATCTGACTGGTCAATTTATATAAAGATTTGTTGAAGGA
>NC_056728.1:1012507316-1012629816 GCF_019279795.1 Protopterus annectens
AGTTTTTCTTCTCCCTAAAATGTACTTGTCCCCAGAAGATAACATTTTTGTTAACTTTTCTGTTTTAGAATGTTGTCCCCTTTTTCAGGTTGTGGATAAAATGGGGTTACTCAAGGATCAGTCCACGACCCAAATCAGAATATTTAAAGAAGTAATTAAATGGAAGTACCAACCTAAAAAAAAAAAACAGTTGGCAAACTATTATATAAATTTTTGTTACCCTTGCTTGGAACAAACTTCCATTAAACATATGTTCCATTACCCAATCACTACACTTTAAAAATGAACTAAAGCACCATATGCTCAACTCCAAGACTTATCCCTGCCACGACCCAACATAATCACCTATCACTCTCCTTAAATCACTAATTACATTTTTTTTCTCACCCATCTCATCTCCCACAACTCCATGTATGATAGCCAATGCCAACTGCTTTTTACCTAATTAAGATGCATAATTTTCTCATGTAAATATGATTGCTTTTGTATAAATATTTTGTTTTGTCTTATCATGTAAGCTCTCTATTTTGTTTTTACTCATGCTGTATAAACAGATTTGTTATTTTGATCTGTGTGTACTATCTCTCATATATTTATGTGCTTAATTTTTTTAACTGCAATATTGTTTTTCATGTAACTATTTTTTTAACTGCAATATTGTTTTCATGTAACTATTTTTCTTTGTTGGAGCTTTTCTCCTTGGGTCTCCACTGAAAATGGGCACCAAGCCCAGTTGGACCAACCCGGTTAACAAATGTCAATAAAAATAAAAATAATACTCAAAGTTAATGCTTACATTTGGAATATCTGGAGAGAACATGAATAATGTTTTTACATTGGTACTTTCTGGTCTTGTTTTATCCATGCTGCAGTGGTTCTTTGTTCTTCTTCAGGTACAAATAGAGCGTAAATTATATTCAAAAGATGAATTTAGTTGCCTGCAGGAACATGTCTTCATTTACTCTGTCTGACTTTTAGTGATATACCATGCCTTAACATTGAGTTTCTATTACTCTTTTGATCTACAAAGTCACAGATCAGTGAATCCCACAAGTCTCAGTGGGTTTATATCATCATGGGGAGACAATACCTTGCAAGTTATTGGTTTATACCCAGAGTGTGAGGGAAAGAAGGAAGGGCTTCTACTACCAGGCTGTATGGACTTTTTTCTGGTTCAGTATCCTAGACTGTAATGGTCTGTATGATGTAAAAGACAGAGAGAGAGACAAGGTGCTAAAGTAAGTACAACAATATTTCTTCCAAATCTCATGTGGTCTGCACCAATGGAGATGAATAAAATATTATCTATTTGTGAGGTGCAGCTAAGTCATACATTACTTACATATAACAGTACAGGGCTAATTTTTAGTGAGGAATATAAACTCTGAGATTAGAAAGTGATATGTTTAGGATGTAGGGGTTCATTAAGATGAGGATATCCCATTAAACACAACTTTAGAGTAAAGTTTGAAAAACATATCCTGACAATCCCAGAAAGGATGAAATGGTCATCAAGACAAATTGAATACATATACTTAGAATGCAGTTGAAAGAATGTCAATTCTAAGTATAATGAGCAACCACTAAGAAAAATCAGTGCATGACTGACTGGAAGAAAAGCAGAAATAGATTCCTTGAGAGAAAATACATACCAATGGCATTTAAACTATAAAAAATGGCTTCAGAGAGAATTGATCATTTTTAGTGTGTAACAGGCAGCTTTTAAGCTCCTTTCATTGCACATATATTAATCTTTAAAATGATTCAAACAACCAGCCACTTTTTACTGTAGAGGATTTTATATTGCATTATTCACTTTCATTTATTTTATTTAACATTTGTTTACCAAGAAAGTCCGACTTGGAACAAAGCCAATTTGTAGTGGAGGCCTGGAGAGAAATGTTCCAGACGCATGTTTTTGTAATGTAGGAGGAAACCGGAGTACCCAGACAAAACCCACATGAACTCAGGGAGGACATGCAGACTCCACACAGAAGGCACCCCAGCCAAGAATCAAATTGAAGAATCTCTTGCTGTGACGCAATAATGCTACTGCTGCACCACTGCGCTATCCAACATCCACATTAATCCACCGTCCACATTAATTTGTGAAATACATCTTTGCTAGCACTCAAATATTTTGCATATATATGTATGTATATATATATATATGTATATATATATATATATATATATATATATATATATATATATATATTTCCAGCCTTAGGGGGTAAGATGTCTCCCACCCTTAAGAAGAAATATTAAACCACAGGGAAAACAGGTGCTTCTTGAGGATCAATGTTGCTGGCTGAGCCTCCTCAAAATCAGGAAAAAACAGCCACTATCTGCAGCCAATCTAAGGTGAAACTTCAGAGTAATCAAGCACTTGTAACTTGTTTAGAAAATTATACTTCTTTAATAAAAAATAGATTAGTCCTTTCATTCTTAACAAAGCTTTGTCAGAGAAAGTGATTTTAGTGTAGTTATAGAAGTTCAATACATTAATCTGACTGGTCAATTTATATAAAGATTTGTTGAAGGATTGAAATGAAAAAAGTAAGTGAAATGAAAGCAAAACTGACTAGATCAAAATCTCTAGTAGTATCTATGGCAAGAATGAAGATAGGAGCATTAAATGAGGCTCACTCAGACTCTGCTACAGTTTGCTGTGAGGGAAAGGTTAGTTTGCTTTTTATTTGTTGTATTCTGTATTACTTTATTACTTTTTTCCTATTTTATATACTGTGATTTGTTTTCTTTACACTGTGTTTTACTTGTATTCTGCTTCTAACTGCATATTAAAACTTGAAAAGACACCACAGCTCTATATCTTGTGAGTCAGACAGAATTTTTTCCCAACCTCACACCCGGTTACTGTTGTGTGCTTAAACACCACTGTCTTATGTTAATTTGACCATATATCTCATTTTCTCTCTGCTTTTACTGGTTGGTGTGAGTAAGCACAAAATTATCATTTTGTGAAATCACTCCCCTTCAGCTATTTAAATTTGTTAGCCATCCTATTGTAGTCCGTAGTACCAGAATAAAAAAGTGACCACCCCCTTTTTATCTATCTTGCTGTTTTAAAAATAGGGACTCTCCACTAAAACTTAACTTTTTAGACAGGTAAAACTTAAGTTACCTACTTTCACATCTAACTCTTCTATTACACACTGCAGTGTTTAGGATAAACCATTTTTCATCTTACCTTTAAGCATCTATTGCAAGACCACCAGTCATTGGAGAGCCCACATTCTGCCTCTCAGTAGTCATCTTCAGATTAATGCTTCTGTTTTCTCCTGGTGAGAGAAGGAGTGCAGTTACATTATTTCCTGGAGACTGCTGATTACCAAAAAGCTTAATAACTGCTTTATGGGTGACAGCTTGGAATCTGTGCTTAAATTCTGATTCTGGTGAGAGTAGGAGCAGAATGCATTGATTCCTGACTGTTTCCGATTGGATAGTGAATGTCTGTGCTTAACGTACCGGCTTGGTCTGATTGCTATTTGAGGCATCTACCAGAAAAAGGTTACAAGCCTGCAGACCCTTGCATCATCTAGGACAAGACTGTGGATCACCAATTCTTGGGATTGATGCTAACATTTTGCTTCTGGTGAGAGAAAAAGCAAAGGAGTCACCAACAGAGTGATGCTGTGCTGAGACCAGCATTAGTAGTAGCCAGGCAGTAGCCATTCATGTGACTCCCCTCTTTTCATCATTCTTCACAAGTTAATTTTTTTATTTTCAGTAAGTACTAATTGATTTCTTCCTAACTTCAGAATATCCACCTAAATACTTCATCCTTAAATTTTCAGTCTACATATTGGTTTCCCATCGAGTGTTTGGCAGTGCTCTGTACAGACTCAGGCACTTTGACTGACATTTTTCCTGTAAAAGGCTTCAGTACTTAATATACTAAGCTCATATCCAGGCATGTCTAAAGGTCAATTCCCTGTGCTTTCTCCTGTCAACCTGGTGAACTTGGGCATCCTGAGGCAGTGTAGCAACGCCCTCATGTACATAGACAACCCTCACCTCTTACCTCCCAACACTATGACTTGTGAGAGATGCACATATATAGCCAAATTGGAAGCCAAGCACTCTCCAGCCAAGACTGGATTAGCCAGTCAAGAGGAAACGGATAACACCTGCACCACACCACATTCAACACATAGCACTCCAGAACATACACCACCACAACCCTCACATAGTAACACAAAACACACACCAACTTTTGTGGAGGCTGTCAATAAAAATCTGCCCAAACAACAGAGACTTCCGAGGCAGAAATGCAAACAACTACCACATCCCAGCATAAACTATGAGGCACATAGCTCACATAAACAGTGTGCCACTCAACCAAAGCCCATAAGGCATACCAACTTACCCAATACACTAGTCATAGGTGACTCAATAATAAAGCACACTAATGTCCCACTCACTAGGTTGAATAAGGAGAATGTTACGGCCAGCTGCCTGTCAGGTGACAGGATCCACCACATAATGCACACACTTAGGTCACTCCACAACAGGTACAAATATGACTCTGTCATTGTCCATGTTGGTGTGAATGATCTGGGATGCACCTCCCTGGACTACATGAAAAGAGACATAGAGGAGCTCTCTGATCTTGTAGCCCAGGCAGGTATGACCCTAGTTTTGAGTAGCATCCTACTATCATGCAGAATACCACAGTACAAGCAGAAAATGATTGACTTCAACAATTGGCTAAGTTTCTGGTGTCATTCTAAGGGGATCCAGTATCTGTCTGCCTGGGATGACATGATTGACAGACCTCGGTGCTTCACCGGAGATGGCCTGCACCTGCCTAACAGTCCTCCTCCAACTGCATCTCTCCTTGTAATTTAGGCACATTTGTGAGAGCTGTCAGTAATCGTTGTGTTGTTGTCGGAAGAAAATAGCTGGAAATTGTCATTTGAAATTACTTATAACTACTGCTACTGGAGTGATCTACTTTGAGGTATGTGCTAATTCTTTTGACACCACCAATTTTCAAGGCGCCAAAGAAGCAGGGTATGAATAGCACTCCGTATGTGCTAAAAGAATAGATTCAGATGCATTTCCACAAATCGAGATCCAAAGTTATTTTAATATTCAGCACGTAAAGTAGGCATGCCCCAAATGTCACAAGCATGCTAGGCTGCCCCACATCCCTTGAACTCAAACCCTAAGGCCGGCGGTTACATTCTTACCATGTTGTTACTGCTACTAGGGAATAAGTTAACCTTTGAGATGGCTCACATCAACACTACCCCTCATTCCCCAACAGTTTCTAGAACAGCGTCTGCAGTCGGCCCCTGAGTCTTTACCGGGAGGGGGTGGGGGGAGGGAATCAGACACTGAAGGAGTGGGGACCAAGAGAAGGTGAGCTGTCACCTGGGACTGAGTGACTCTACTGGCATTAAGCAACTAAGGGAGACTTGAAAGGAGATGTTGGCCACTGACATTTGTCATTGTTAAGACTCTTAACTTAAGAGACAGGTGTGTCAGTGAATACCACATGTACTCTGATGTCAATTAAACGCTAGCACACACAGCTGCATTTCTTAACCCATTCATCTAAAATCATTCACAGTTACTTATTCCAGCTCTTAAGACAGTTGTAAAATCTATGCATTTGACACGTACACTTACCCTCACATGGATGCAGACGAGCGTACGCACATGCCCATGTGCCACCAATTCCCACCATTAAATCAGTTTATTTCACTTTGTTTCAAATTGCTGCAGTTCCTTTCTGTTTAATTTTCTCTGGTTCACTTTTTCCAATATCAGACAATTCTCAAATCCTCATTCTGGGAAAAAAATGTTTCATTCGGTTTAGGTGGTGAAACATACATCAGCATATTAACTGTGGTAGACGCCAGCATAGCACTATATTCAAAACTTGCATTTAAAAAAATATCTGTCTAGTTAGTGTTTGCTTTATTTCTGTCCTGAAGTGCCATTAAATTGTGTTAGTATTAGCATGTCTGATATCCAGCTGAATTCTTTATAATATTGTCTATTCCGCTAGTGTTGGACTAGTGAGTAGTCCTTATTGCTTCTTGGTGCCATGATTTGTTTGATGTTTGATATCATCTTACAACTTTAATTGATCTGAGAACATTAACTAACAAAGTGAATGACTGAATGAGGAAATGCCTTTAGATGACCCGTAAATCCAATTGTCCATCTTATGCATTTATTTTGCATTGTTTTGTTTTGCTTTGCTTCTTTCTCGGAAGACGGCTACAGCAGTTCCCTGCAGGTCCCGAGAGCATAGCTCTCAACCTTCCATCTCCAAAATGAGGAACACTAACCCTTATAATGTGAAACAAATCAGCAACATGTGGAACAAATACTGATGGCTTACTAACAACTTCAGCTAGGAAGGTCTTAGGATTGTTAAAATATGCTAGTTTTACCTATAAAGTTCTTTTAATGAATTAATATGATTAATTTCTATTTACCATGTATTTCACTTAAAAAATTCCTAACACTGAATGTGTTGCAGACCCTTTCAATGTGGAACTTCGAGGAACTTGAACTTTTTAAGACCCCAAATGAGGTACGCTCCTCATAATGAGGTACACTTGAGAAGTATGCCCGAGAGTCTCCAGTTTATAAGCGACTTGGTTAGTATAAAAATTGTTAAGGGGTTCAATTCCTAATCAGGGAGTTTCATCTCTACTGTATGTTTTTAATTATTTTGGGTATGTCCATCTGTGGAAAAAATGTACTTACACAAGGAAGCCGATGTATGGGGGGGCGGGGATGTTACTGTCCTTAAAATGGAATTTGTCGGCCTCTGTGTGCTTAAAGGTTAACATGGAAAGAAGATTACTCAAAACAGCTGGATTTATATAATTTTTAGGTATTGGTTTCATATAGGACTTATCAGTTAAGCAGTTAAAACTAAATAAATTGAATCTGCCTTCATTCAACATAAACAGTAAAATAAAATAAAAGTACTTTGCTTGCAGTTGTCCTTAAGTTAAATTGCATGTTTCCGAACCATAGAAAGGATAATGGATGACCCTTACCAGTAGTCAAAACATTAACACTGTGCTGCTCCTATTTGTGGAAATATATTGAACTGTAATACAGACACAATCTAAACAGTTTCATCTTTCCCATAGTCTGAATCAAGGGGTTGGAAATGCATGCACTGAAAGACAAATGGAATATTTAATATCCTAAATGTGAAATACTTAACGCATAAGAAATTTAGAAATTAACTGTAAAGGTAATACCTGGGTATTGTTTTCAGATTATGACACGCACATGCACACACACACTTCCTTTGAAAACCACAGGACTGACAAGGCTGTTTTAAGTGTTTATTGGTAAAAGTTACTTAAAACATAAGGAATGGTCGTCTCAGGGCATGAATGGTGCTAATTTCTGTACATTTATCTGATTGTTTGTTTGTTCATTTATTTATTTATATCTGTTAACTACTGTAGGGCTCTGATACTTGTACATCAGTTTCAGGGCTAATTCTCTGAGTGTAGATATGGGAAAAGGAGAAGAGGTAGTAAGTATACAAAATTTTACAGAAGAGATATGACATTTGCATGTTTATAAGGTGTACAGAGTAATTTTACTAAGGGTATCCAAAGAAGTACTATATGAAGCAGGTTGTGTGGGCATGTATGGAAAACAGTAGCTGGCATGTGAGAATAATATAGATAACACATCACCCAGGCAATGGTTTGAAATGATTAGTCTTTGCCTCATAGACATAAGGTACATAGTTTGATTCTAACCTTGGCTTATTGAATAGATTTAAAATTACCCTTATGGGCAGTTAGCCTAAGATTCACGTAGAACCTATCACAAACATATACAGTATGTACATAGTAGACACAGTAAACCTCTCACAAAAGGCCTGTCAAAAGGTGTCAATTATACTTTTTTGTATTTTTAATTTTCACCTATTGGTAAGGCAGAAGCTACATCTCTAAACTGGGTAAGAATGTGAGGTAAGAATAGAGATGGAAGAGTAGAGTCTGATTATAAAGTGGAAGGAGGAGTGGGTTGATGTAGAGTATATATAGGAATAATATTAAGGTGGGTGGCCCATATATGGAGAAGGGGTTGGAACTGTAGGTGGGGTTCTGAAGTGATTGTCAAGAAACTATAGGTGATGTACTGCAGTGTAAAGAACATATAGAAAGCTGAAGCTCTTTTATATTTTTTTATACTTTTATTGGTTGAGAAAGATTAACGGAGTGGAAAATCCTTTTTTAGTGGATGCCTGGGGAGAAAAGCTCCACATGATACAGAGAGAAAGTAACACACATGCATATAAAAGTGCCATCATTGTTTTTAAGTAAAAACGTAGTAAACCTGTTAATTGAACTAACATTTTATAAAAACTGCAGCAGTGACTTTCGGTGAAATGTATTATGAATGCAACACATAAAAATTTGTATTAAAAACAATGATAAGACTGCACATCTTCCAAACAGCAGATGGTAAGTATCATACAGAAATTGAACAAGTGAAATTCTAGTTTGCAGTCAAGGCATCCGACAGGGCTCTGTCCTAGGCCCTTATTGTTTAGGTTGTAGCTTTTAGATCTAACTTTCTCATCTGAGGTGTTCTACAATCTGTATACAGATGACTTGGAAATAGGCAAACAGGTTTACATCTGCTATAGGTAGAGCACGTCAGCAAAAGCACTTGACTAAATGTAACATTTAGGTGCAGGAGAATAATATGTTGATAGATACATTAAAATCTAAATAAGTGATATTTGAAAGACAAATTGAAGGGTAAATATTTAATACAGCACACAGTGATTGATGCTGTAGATTCATTTATGGACCTCGGTGTATGTGTAAATGCAGTTTTAAGTATTTTAATCATACAAACCAAATGGTTATGATGGTTATAAAACTGTAGGCTGCATATAAAGATTTATAATGTCTAGGAAATGAAAGACTGATACAATAATTTGCAGGTTACATTAAACCCACACTACAATATAGAATAACAACATGAAAACCTTATAAGAGAACAAGCATGAGTAAATTGGAGTACAGCTAAAATATACCAAGGGCATTCATGTATGTGAAAATTTAAGTTATGATGAAAGACTAAAATATCTGAACTTGTACAACTTATTCAAGTATATAGGGCATTTAGAAATGGCTACCTCTGAGAATGTTTGGGGTTAGCAAAGAGTAGTAGACAGTCATCTGAGAGTCTACATAGAAGATTATATAGGAATGAAAGATGATGCATGAAACAGACAACTAAATTATATTAAAGCAAGCACTAGTTAAAATATTTTTTAAAAATAGCTTGGGTATTTATTATGGGAATGATTGTTTGGTGTATTGGCAGGCTAGAAGGGCATTATTGCACATGCCCAAACTATTTATGTGTGTGTGTGTGTGTGTGTGTGTGTGTGTGTGTGTGTGTGTGTGTGTGTGTGTGTGTGTGTGTGAGTGTGTACATACCTAAGTATGCATGCAAAGGAAATGTAACAGTTTTGCTCTGCTGATTTAATAAACTGAAAAAAAAGCATACCTTTTTTCTGTGGGGAAAAATAAATTTATCACACACACACACACACACACACACACACACACACACACACACACACACACACACATTTTCTTTCTTTCAGCTGCTCCCGTTAGGGCCTGCCACAGCAGATCATCTGTTTCCATTGGCATTTTTGAACTGCTGGAGAGCAGAATTGCCTCGCCCTCCCACACCCACTCCAGAATTTGTTGAAAGGAGAGCGAAGGTACAGTAGGACTTTTGTTATGAAAACACTAATGAATGATAATTAATTGTGCTTAAAACCATAAAATGAACAGTAAACAATACAAAAACATTACGGCCTGCGTAGGAAAGTTTTATGAGTTTAGTTATTTGGTACAGTCATTAAATGAACTTTTACTAATTTATCACAACATCTGTGCCTGTGGTATATATTTTATGTCTCATAACAATAACATATATTTCAGAGGGTTTCTTTCCAAATTTATAACAGTGCATATGCCCAGTATGATATGGAAGGAGAATGATGTGACTTGGTATGGGCAACCAATCATCTTTTCCAGGCATGCATTGAAAATACTTGTACTACCTGTACATGTGTTGTGTGCTGCACAGGAATTACCTATTTCTACTATCATATCCACAGCAAAATCATGTGCAACTGAATGTAAACTGATGTCTTTCCACACGTGATGTCAGAGCTTATTAAGGTAATCTTTTCACAGCCACCAAACCCAGTGTCCCACTTTCCCGCTTTCACCTGGTAGTCAACTAACCAGATTGCGCACCCCCCTTTTGTAAATTCCTGGATCCGCCACTGTCATGGCTACACAAGTAAAAACCACACTGTCCAAAGCCAAGAATACAGCTTCCATGGGACCTGATAATATCCCTGGCTGTGTTCTACATGAATTACAAAGTGAACTGGCACCACACCTGAGTACCCTGTTCAATCACATTCTCATTTCACACTTTGTTCCTACCGAGTGGCGCACTGCTACAGTCATCTCACTTCACAAAGAGGGAGCGACTGCAGACTCTGAGAACTACTGTCCCATTAGCCAAATGAGTCTGATATGTAAGGCTATGGAGTGCATCATTATGGATCTTATAAATAAGGGCATAGGGAATCTCTAAACTCTGGACCCCATGCAGTATGGGTTTGTGAAAGGTAGATCATGCCTGCTCAACCTGATAGACTTCTTCGAGTCTGTTATCAGAGCTGTGGATGAGGGCAAGTTAGTTCACACAGCCTACCTAGATCTTGCCAAGGCCTTTGACACCATCCCTCACTCAAGAATCATAGATAGACTCACTAAACTAGGCATAAACACCTGTGTAATAAGATGGGTTGCCAACTGACTCACTGAGAACCCACACTGTGAAAGTAGCGGACTCCAAATCTGACTACTGACCAGTTACAAGTGGTGTCCCACAGGGATCAGTCCTAGGTCTTCTCCTATTTGGCATCTACTTCTCTGAAGTTCAAGCTAACACAGAAGGACTCTGACTGACCAAGTTCACAGATAATTGCAAACTGGGAGCCATTATTGATTCTCCAACTGATGTAGACATTCTACAAAAAGGCCTCACTGACACCAATGACTGGTGCCAGAACCATGGCCTTAAGGTCAATGCCAAAAAGTGCATTGTCATTCTCTTTGGGAAAAATTTGGTGCCAATGAACTACCACATAGGCGGTAGTCCACTAAACACTGAAGGTGTGATAAGAGACCTGGGGACACAGGTTGACAGCAACCTCTCCTTTGATAACCACATTGCCACTGTAGTCAGAAAGGCCTTCTATGTGGCACATCTCATTACAAAAGGTTTCTCATCCAGGAAGAAAGAGATCATAATCCCCCTCTACTTGTCTCTCATTAGACCTATTATAGAATACAATGCCCCATTTGGTATGGATCTCACTAGACATCTACATCAACTGGAAAGGCCAGAGAAATACCTCACTAAGAGGACCTTAGGCCTTAGACACATGCCCTATGCGGACAGACTCAAAAAACTCCAGCTATACTGTGTCTCTTATCGCCACTTAGAGGCAATCTCTGCTTAACCTACAAAGCCATGTCTGACCCTGAGCTGCTAGATATGCTACACCTAAAAAAATTCCAATCCCTCAGTGCCGCACGCTCCAGGGATCTTAACATCATTACCACAATAAACAGAACATGCTGGAGGGACAGGTTCCTAACCCAGGGACTTCCCATAATCTGGAACAAACTTCCCATTCATGTCAAGCAGAGCACTTCACTGGTCCTCTTTAAGACAAATCTTGATGAGTGGGTGGGTAATAAGAAGTTCACCCTAGGGACCACTTCAGTGACCTTGCTTGACAGGGGCACTGGGAACTAACCTTGGGCGGCATGATGCCAGGGAATCTTCTTGGGCTAGGCTTATATAGAATCCAGGGCCATTAGCCTAGTACACACCTATGAACCTATGAAAAGTGACTAGAGGTTTACAAATTGATTTGAAGTCTGTGGTGTTGTATGAAAAGGGATTCAAAGATGTAAGGTAGTTTTCAATCCTTTAGCCAAGCGATTAGTGAAGATCATGACATGTAAAAGCAATTGGTCTGCAATTGTAAGGTTTCAGCATATCAGTCTGGTGTTTATGGATGAGAATATTTTTTCAATTTACTAATGTAAAGATTTAAAAATATTTGTAGACTGAAAGAAAAGAAAAAAAAAGAAAATAGTTATTGAAAAATCATAGTCACTTTAGCTTAGAAAGTTTTATAATTCACTTAAGGGAATAGTGTTTTACTTGGTTTTGCAGAAGTTATGGCAGATTTTATCTCTTGAAGGGTTAACGGAGCAGTTAAAGCTGGAGAAACCTTGGGAAAGTCTTATATTTTGGGACATGAGGTTTGAAACTTATACATATCTGTTAATATCTCCATAAATGTATATAAAATGCATGTACAGAGAATGGATACAAGGTACTTAGATGACATCATGGGTCCTTTCGGAAAAAAATAGCAGTTTGCTTTTATAAAAAATAAGAAAGCTATATGCAGAGCTGACTGCATAAGAGCTTGATCCTTGTTATGACTCTTGATGTTGTACAAACTGAGATTCAATTAGTTTAATCTTATGTAACAATTCAGATTATCCTTGAAACTTAATTTCTTGTGAATGAATGTTTGAGGGATTAAATTTGCTTTTAGTATAGTTTATGGTTTTGCCCACAAAATCTCAATGTTACATAGAGAAGAAGTAATTTTAAAATAAATGTAGTATTTGATTGACACATTCAATAACCTGAAAGGAGTCTGATATGTTTGAATTAAGAGTCCAGTTTAGCCAGCTTTATCAAAATCTAGATGAAGGTGATCCTATAAATTATTGGATAAGTATCATGGGAAGATAATAGCATCTTCAATCTCAGTAGAAACTGAAACTAATATGAGAAATAAGTCAATATGAGCTGAACAAGAAAGAGCAGAGAGTAACTTCTGACTTCTTCAATATAGCATTAATCAGCAAATGCACCACAGTAAACAGAACAGTTATCAAAGTCCACATGAGAAATATAAGACTACTACAAGCCCTTGAGCCCCAAGTGTGCAAAAAACACTGTCTTGAAGTCAGGGACTCAAGCATCTTGTAGCTCATGCAGGATACTGCTTGTGCTCTGAGTCAAATATGAGTTAAAGCAAGTAGCCATGAGGTAAGAGTGGTAGGGGGGATTTCAGGGTTAGGAAGTGGAAGGGAGTTTGAGGGTTAGGGAGTAGGAAGGGAGTTTTAGGTTTAGGGAGCAGGAGGGGAGATTTAGTTTTAGGGAGCAGAAGGAGAGATTTAGGTTTAGGGAGCAAGAAGGAACTTTTAGGTTTCTGGAGCAGGAGGAGAGTTTTGGGTTAGAGAGTGATCAAAGAATTTAGGTTTATGGGAGGGCTGGAGTTTCAGCTTTACGGAAAAATAATGGAATTAATTTTAAGGAAGGGGTTAGGTTTTAGGTTTAGGGAGTAATCTGGGAATTTAGAGTTACAGAGGGCATTGGAGTTTTAGGTTTAGGGAGGGATCAGGGACTTTAGGGTTATGTAGGGGAAGTGGAGTCTTGAGGTAAGGGAGTGAGGATACATGTGAGTTTTAGAGTCAGAGTTTGTGGTGCTGATAGGGCTATATAGTGTCAGGTGTTGGAAGGGCTATGTAGAAATGGGAACTCAGGATAGTGGGAATTTGAGCACTTGCTTTTTTAAGCAAATAGCAGATAACAAATATGTAATGAGCTGCTTGTATGCCAGCACCTGTAGTAGACCTGAGAATTATTTATAAATTGAAATACTCCAACATCAGCTTGATAAGTTTCATAAAAGTTAGAAATTGCTTAACTTTAATACAATGTATTTTTAAAATACTTGCCAGATGAAGTTAACCACTGTTTCATTACTTGCATTTGATACAGCCGACAGTCTTTCAACTCAATAAAGGAAAAAAAAATGAATGTTTTATCTTTGGTCATTGAGACACAAGATCTTATGAATACTTCTAAAAACAGCCAGGAGTACACTAGCCTTTGCTTGTAGGTAGGAAGAACTAGATGTAACTGCTTTACAATACCTGATAGTATGCTTTGCTACATGATGTGTAGTACTGCACAAACACAGTAAACATTGTGGCATGATAATTACTACATAAGCAGCTGAGTTGTATGCTGATCAAACAATCCAAACTGGGGGAGCTATTCAACAAGCTAAAGCAGCCATGTAGACTCAGTGCTGTTTTTTCCTGTGAATTCCAAAACCTATTGTAATATACCCATGGAAACTAGGCTACAAGGAGAGAATATTATGGGCTGCTGTTACTCTTACTCAAGAGTATGCAAAGCAGGCCCATGTCTATACTGCTGCTGCTGCTAATAGTCCATGGCCAAGAAGGAGAAGGGTTTTTAGACCCCCATTTAACTTTTCATAATCTGCATGAGATAGAAATTATAGAGCACTACAGGGTGGACAGATGAATACCGGCACACTACAGGAATTCTGCAACCTCTGTCATCTTCAACTGAGAACAAGGGCAAACCGAGGGGAGCTAATACCAGTGGAGACTAAGGTATGTATAACACTTGGAATTTTAGCTACAGAAACCTTCCAGAGACCAACAGGGGACATGCTGGGGGTGTCACAGGCATCAGCATCCAGGATCCCTCATCAATTACTGAATGCTATGTTGCAACATACCAGTGAGTACATATATTTTCTTTGCACAGCTGAGGACAGAGCCAAAACTATGCAAGCATTCTACCCTGTACCTGCTGCCATGAGGTCCTGGGTGCCTTAGACTGTACACATGTAGAAATCAAAGCACCACCTGGGGAACAGGGAAGGGCGCGCATAAATAGAAAGGGCTACCACTCTTATTAACTGCCAGGTCATGTGTAATGCTAAGGGAATCATCCTGGATGTGTGTGCTGTCATGGTAACTGCCTCACATATCTGGCACAGCTCCCAACTGTATGAGATGTTTACTATCCACAGAGTCATTTACTGGGGGATACAGGTTATGCACTGGAACTGTGGCTGATGACACCCATCAGAAATGCAAACCAACTGAAGAATGCTATAATGAGGCACACACTCAAACAAGAAATATCTTAGAACATGTGTTTGGGCTACTGAATTTGCAGTTCCAGTGCCTAGATACAGCTGGGGTAGCCATGCAGTACAATTCCTGTATATGTGCTGATCTAGTCACCACCTGTGACATCCACCACAGTATTAACCTGAGAAACAGCTTCAGCAGGAACTGCAAGGGGAATGGCCACATGCAGGTGAGGATTCAGAGGGGGAACCAGCAGCTTCTGTAGGTGCAGGCCGATGTAGTTGTGCAAAATATGGTCCTGTACTGGCCACAAGAAACAGCTGCCACACATACTTACCTACTAAGAGGCTAACACCTTCATCCTATGCACATACTTACAGTAACATTGATGCTAGGCAACACTCCTCTTTACTTATCCATGTCATGGCTGTGTACTGCTAGTATCAGACAGAGTCAGCCCTGAACTAAAACTCTTGCAACTGCTAGATTTACAAGGTAAGTGCTGAACCTGGAATAGAAAAATAAATGTATACAAATATAAATGAATGGCATATCCTTGTACACAGTTACTTTGTAATGTAAGTAAGTATAAGCTGGGTAACTTTTACAGCAATTTCATCAATATGTTACAGCAGTGACTTATGTCAATACATGTGTTTTCTGTCAAGTAATAGGTCTTACATCTAAAATGTACAGATTTTAATTGAATGTCCACATTTTGGCCTCACATGTTTGTAATGGCAAATCATTGAAGAGTACAGTTAGGAAATAATGACACACATTTCAGTTTCAGACTTCACATCCCTCAGAACAAACATAAAAATAGTAATGCAAAACCTGTTATTCCATCAACTGTTTAGGATTGCAAGACCACAATGTTTAAAAACTCTCCCCATTGCTGGGCCTTTGTCACACTTTTATTTATGGCTTGGTCCAGCTTTGTTGGTCTAAGAGTTTGGCAGGGATGTACACATAAAAAAAATCTGAAAGAAAGTAGTACAATTTGCAAAACAGCATCAGAGAAACAGATAAACTAAGTACTAAGTCAGCTATGCACCCTGAGCATCAGACAAAATACTTATGCATACCTGAATCCAAACGATAGAAAACAAGGATATAACACAGTTATCATCATTTTCACAGTGTTGTGTTGGGGGGACAGGAGGCCTACGCTGACACAAAAGGTAGTGATTGCATGTGAGTAAGTAAGATAAATAGGCAGGCATTTGGATGGATAAAATTACCACTGAGACAGAATGAGCTTCGCAACTGGCCCATTTAACTGTTATGTGTCTGTGTCTGTATGGCCAATCCAGGTGAAATTGGTGTGTGAGTCTCTGCAAGAGCACAAGCAACCACTGTGCTAGCTCTACTTCCTGGTATGCTGGACAGGTGTGAGCAGTGTATTGTAGAGGTGAAGGTTCATTGTCAATCGTCCCCAATCCCAAGAACTGATCTGCCAGGAGTTGCACTGCCACATCCACTCCCATGGTCAGATGCAGTGCTGCTACCTGAATGTCACTGATATTTGCTGGACAAGCTGTCCTCATGAATACATCCAGTACCATGAACTCATGGCCTTCCACATGTGGGTGGGACACCTCAACCACTGATGTAGTAGTGGAAGTAGTGATACTACCAGAGTGTGATCAGGCATGGCCACATTAGTGAACATCAGATGATGTGGCTGACCTATGCCCATGAGGATGCCACCCCCCTCCCAGCAGACATTCCATCACAGACACCACCAGTTCCAATGTGTCATTAATGTGAGCCATTAAATCGGCAACATGGTGGAAGCAGTATTGTATGCCAGCTTGTGCCGCATCTACAACTATAAGCATTTCCTCAAAGGCCCTATTGGAACATGCCTATGCCTCTATAATAGCCCTAAACATATATCAAGTGGCACAGAAAGACACATCTGGATCAGGTAGAGGATAGACATTTGGGGTCCTAATGGAGAGATGAAAAGTCAACAAGCAAAGGAGAGTAGTAGTGTTGAAATTGATTTCATTTTCAAGTCTTGGTGAGTACCTTTGCTAGGTGGACCCTGTTTTTCACAAAATCTCACCAAGGCGACACTGATATATAGAGTGTATTTATGTAGCATATATCATGGACAGAAGTAAGTCAAAAACAAAAAAGACAGCTGGGTGCACAAGACCCAGGATAAAAAAAAAGTGTCCAATCCTGGTAGGTGCACTGGTGCCAGGAATGGAAAAAATGACAGTGTAGAATCCTCAAAATATGGAAACATTCCTACAATGGGGCTAGGCCAGGACCAGGGGGAAGATGACCCCCCCTGTTGTAGAAGGAAGTAGCAGTCCAGAAAAATCACAAAAATTGATTGGCCAAAGAAGAGCCATAAAGACGATAGAGTGGACTATTGAGGATAAAAAATAAATTATGTATTGCTACTATTATGTAAAAAGCCCAGAATTTCCAGACACAAGATATACAAAACGATTAAGAGAGAAATTAGAGGAAAGAAAAATACTTCTGCAAGAAAAACTGTCAGAAGCTTCAAAGAAAAAATTGTGTTCATTAATACAACAGATTATTGAAAAACAGTATATAGATCAAGAAACTCTGATCTGTTTGGAAAAAAAGAAGCATCTGAGTAAGTGTGAAAATATAAACAACAAAACCTAGAGATATTTGAAAAAAAATAAAAAAGAAATATGGACATGGGAAAAGAAGAGAGATTTGATATGGTACAATATTTAGGCAAAGGAGAAAGCCAAGTTAACTAATATAGAGAAGGCAGTTTCAAAAATATTCAAAGAGAAATACAGGCAAAAACATCCAGATATAGAAAATTTCACAATAAAAGTATTAATAGCACAAAGATACATTGTGGAAAAGAAGATTAGTAGAGCAGAAGTTAAAGAAATAGAAGTTGAAGTTATGGAGTGCCTGTGAAGCGAAGGATTTAATGTAGAATGTCTAAAACAGACTACATCAAAGCATGATGGAGTGAGGTCCCAGAATAAGGAAAAGCAAGAAGATCAGGAGACTTGTGAAGAAGAAATATGGACAGGGGAAAGGAAAGGGGATTTAATATAGTGTAATATTTATGCAAAGGAGAAAGAAAAACTAACCAATACAAAAAGAGCAGCACCAAAGATAGTCGAAGAGAAATATAGGGAAAGGAATCTGGATATGGAAAATTTTACAATACAAAAAATAAGAAGACTAAGAGGAAAAGCAGAAAAAGAGTTTAGTAATGGAGAAGTGAAAGAAATAGAAACTGGGGTTATGGAGCAGCTGCAAAGAGAAAGATTTATTATAGAATATCAAATGCAAAAAGCACCACAACAGGATAGAGCAATGGCTATCCAAATTAAGGGGAAACCAGTGGAACAGGAAGCAATTGGTCAGGTGCCATATCAAGATATTTTGGAGTCTTCCACAGGAAACCGGTATAAACATTCACTTGAAGCTAGACAGCAAAGGAAGGAACAGGAAACTGTGGAAACTCTGATGCAGTCAATGCTGAGGAGTGATAGGCCAGTGAGTTCCCATATGATAGAGCAAAGGATGACCCAGGATGAAGTTGAAGAGAATGTGCCACAGGAAGATGCTATAGAACTTTCTATAGAATTCCCGCAGGAAACAGAAAATAAGGGATGCACCCTCAGTTTGGAAGAAAATAAGTCAAGAGAAGAGTTGCTTGATTTAATAGACATAGACAGATATATCAAGATCAATGAAATAAATAGACTGCAGAAGGTTAATAAAACCCCAAAAGTCAGAAGTTTGATAAAACAAATGAACGCAGTAATTAGGACTGTCCATAGAGATCCATGCAATATAACAGAAATAAACAGAATATATTATTGTGCTGCTAAATTAATAACTGATAAAGTTTTACCACAGGAACACAGGGTAGCGAGGGAAAGGAAGGGGCGAAAGTGAATACCATCATGGAAATATCAAATGGAGAAAACTGTAAAGCACTAATACAATAAGTGTCATTGTTAGAAGATTATAGAAGAGGGAACAGATCAACAAAAATACTAAGAAAGATAGATGTGATAAAAGCAATGTGCAGTATTATAACAGACCAGGGTCTATCATGTACTATCACAAATAAACTAAAAATTTCAGCACAGGCAGAAAGACTTAGAATATACAAAGATAAATATAAAGGAAAAGTACAAAATAAGCAATTTATTGATGATCCAAAAAAAATTTATAGAGAATTGGGAAATAAAGTAAAATGAATTCAAAGTTTGCCAAAAAAGAAGAAATAGATACATTTTGGAGAAGTATCTATGAAGATCCTGTAGAACATAAGAAAAGTGCTAAATGGATAGAAGTAAAAGAAAGAATAAGAGGGTTAAAGTTACAGGATATGAAATGGGATGAAGTAACAGCCAGAGAGATTGAAACAAAGTTAAGAAAAGTCTCTAACTGAAAAACCCCAGGCCCAGATGCAGTACCTAACTTTGGGCTGAAAGCATTAGCATCTTTGCGGGAGGATTTAGCCAAGAGTAAGAACTATTTATATGCACACCCCAAACAGACACCGCAGTGGTTAACAACAGGAAAAACAATGCTCTTTCTTAAGAGTGAACCTGTAAGCTGCTCTAAAAATTATAGAACAATAACTTGTCTTCCAATGACGTATAAACTATACACGGGAACTGATACCGACAGAGTTTATAGTCATTTAGAAGAAAACTCAATTATGGCAGTTGAACAAAAAGGCAATAAAATAAAGTCATATGAAACAAAGGATCATTTGTTGTTAAATAAAGTTATAGTGGAGACCTGTAAAAATGGGAAGAATCTAAGTATGGCATGGGTTGACTATAAAAAAGCATTTGATAGTATCCTACATTCATGGATAAAAGAGTGCTTAAAATGTATAAGATACACCCTACACTGACTGACTACATTACAGTAACCATGAAACAACGGCAGGCCACTTTGCAATTAAGCCATGATAAAGGACAGAATATTATCCCAGGAATAAACAATCAAAGGGGGATATTCCAAGGTGACTCTCTGTCACAGTTGCTATTCTGCCTTGCCACTAATCCATTAAGCTGTTTACTTAACACCGTAGGACATGGCTACAATTTGGCTCCTAGAAAACAACAAAGTCTAATGACTTCTCATCTTCTCTTTTGTCGATGATACTGTACAGCTCATCAAATGAGGAATTGAAAGCACAGCTGCAGGTTGTCAAAACTTTTTCAGATGATTTTGAAATGTCATTTGGTCTTGATAAATGTGCAAAAGCAACCTTTAAAAAAGGAAAACTACAGCACCAGGAAAACATCAGTTTGGGACAAGAATGTGATATAAAAGAACTTGAGCAAAAGGGAGTGTATAAATACTTAGAAATTGATGAAGGATCAGCAATAAAACATGAACAAATCTGAATAAAACTCAGTAAGGAGTACTTTAGAAGACTTAAATTAATCCTGAGAACATCACTGACACCTAGGAACAAGATCCAAGCTATAAATCAATTTGCTCTTCCAGTCCTAACATAATTTTGGAGTGATTGACTGGCCCTAAAAAGTGTTGGATAGATTGGATATTAAAACAAGAAGGATGCTTCATGCTCACCAAATGATTTATAAAAATCAGTGAATACCAAGATTATATATTCCCCGTTCTGAAGGGTCTCTCCTTTGATAATCACATCGCCACAGTAGTCAGGAAATCCTTCTATGTGGCACACCTCATCACAAAAAACTTCTCATCCAGGAAATAAGAGGTCATTGTTCCCCTCTACTCATCACTCATTAGACCCGTTATAGAGTACAATGCCCCTTTTGGTATGTACCTCACAATACATCTACAACAACTGGAAAGGCCAAAGAAATACCTCACAAAGAGGATTACCAGCCTCAAACAGATGCCCTACGCAGTCCATCTAAAAAAACTGCAGCTTTACTCCATCACATACCGCCTACTCAGAGGTGATCTCTGCCTAACACACAAAGTTATGTCAAACCCAAAGCTTTTAGACATACTCCACCTAAAAAAATCCCAATCCCTACGAGCTACACTCTCTAGGGACTAAACCTTGTCACCACAATAAACAGAATATGCTGGAGGGATAGATTCCTGTCCCAGAGACTTCCCATACTCTGGAACAAACTACCTATCCATATGAAACAAAGTTCCTCATTAGCACTCTTCAAGAAAAATCTTGATGATTGGATGGGAGATAGGAAATTCACCCAGGAGATCACTTCTGTGGCTCTGCTCAACAGTGGCACAGGAAAATAATTTTCTTGGGTGGCAAAAGCCAGGGTACCTTTTGGCTAGGCTTATATAGGCCCTAGGGCCAATAGCCTAGTACCTACCTATGACCCTGTGAACCTATGAACCTTGAAATTGATTACATGTATAGATCTGCAATCGTGGGACTCCACACAGATCTACTGACCTCACAAGATCCAAATGTAGTGAAAGTTTTGAAACATGAGGAGAATAAATCTAAGATGATGTCTCTGCTTAATTTAGCAGAAGCATATCGATGTCAAGCAGGAATGGAAATCAAACCAGAAGTGGATAAAAACCAGACAGCAACTGAATGTGCCAAAAAGCAAAAGAAAGAATATAAGGTGAAGGACCAGGTGAAGGCAAGAAATGTGGAAAAAGCATAAATATAGTTGCAAGTATAGAAAACATCTGGAAGAACTTCATGTGGATCAAGAATGAATGTAGGAATGGTTAAAGAGAGGTGAATTCAAACCAAGAAATGAAAGGTTAATATTGGCAGACCAAGATAGTGGGCTACATACACGCTGATTTACAAAGTCCATTGAACATGTGGGAGAAACAGACATATGTAGGTTTTGTAAAACTGAATTGGAAACAGTCACACACATTGTTGCTGGTTGCGATGCACTAATGGCAGAGGGACTGTATACTGAAAGGCATAATGATGTGGTGAGACTGTTACACTGGAGATTATGTGAACATTATGGTATCGAAGTGGCTGAAAAACACTGGAAATATGAGCCACAAAGAATCATAGAAAATGATGAAGTTTATATCACATGGGATCACCTAATACCAACAGTTCAAAAGATAGATGCTAGAAAACCGGATACAGTGGTCCAAGAAAAGAAGACAAAAAGTAGCAATGATCATTGAAATTGCCACACCCAGTGACTACAGTGTCTTGCATACAGAGACACAAATTCATAAAATACCTAGATCTGCAGGCAGAAATGAGAGCCATGTGTAAGAAAGATACCCAGACAGTTCCAGGAGCAATGGGTCTTATAAAAAAGAATTTACAATCGTATTTAGATATGTTACCAGTTCATGTAATACAGTACAAATTGCAGAAGGAGTCATTACTGGGCACGTTGCGGGTGCTTTGAACAGCACTTTTAGCTGACATTAAAGAGTGAAACAATACTAATTTCATGAACTTTAATTGTACTTTGACTTAGGAATGGGGTCCATTCCCATCATGGTATTAAAAGCTCAAAAGACTTGGAGAAATTAAAAATGACATTAGCCCTATTGGAACATGCCTATGCCTCCATGATAGCCCTAAACATATGTCAAGTGGCACAGAAAGACACATCTGGATCAGGTAGAGGATGGACAGCAGACCTCCTCTAAGCAACCTGAACAACCATCCTGCATGGCACTTCTCCCACACTTTAGCTATAGCCAGAGTCAACAGGCAATGAAGCCATAGTAACCACACTTCATTGATCAAGTGTCACTCCATCAACCTCTCCAATACCTGAGGGCTCACTGAAATGGGTTTGCATAGGCCTATTGGCTGTGTCCTATAGAATTACAGGAAATGGCTGGATTTCAAACTCAGTGTCAGATTTAACCTCTGCACTCCCCAACTGTGCCTGTGTTTGCCCACCACCATCATCAGAGTTTGCCAATACCATGACATCAGCTGGTAAGAGTCCTACACTTTCACTGTCATGATCATCTGTGATAATAAACAACAAACAAAGGAAAGCAATTAATACCTACACTACTACAGTTCAGTATATGCTAAGAAACTAACACTGGTGCCACTATCACAGATGGTACAGCAATACACACACACTCCTGACACCCACCTCACACATTTGGATACATGAATATTTCTGTGAAATGCTCATCAGTACTGAAATAAACATGTTTTGGTTACCATGTGCAGATGACACCACACTTGCTTGGGAGGACAGCCTTGGAAGGAGTTAAGAAAATATAAGGATACCATCATCACAATACATTAACATGGTGGAAAAATGATGGCCTTTATATGCCCATTAACAATACATTTAACTAAAACTTGGATGACATGTCTGTCTCGGGCACGCGTGTAATGAACTAGAATGTGTTGTTAATTGCTTCAATATATAATTAATTCAACCCCCCCCCAAAAAAATTTATTAAACCAACTTAAGTATTGCTTTGAATATTTTACTGTACAAGAAATATTTAAAAATGGCATAGGTAAGCCTACCTGGAAGCTACTTCTGGGACATACTTGTCCTCCCTGAAACAATAGCATCAACATCAATCACATGCAGTTGTGCACTTTCCACTGAGCTCTCTGCATCCCTGACAGTGGACAGGAACTCTTCATTTGGTATAAGTGGTTGCTGTGTAGCAGCCCCCCCGAGTATCCAGCTGTCCATGGGCCACTGCAGCTGCTCTCCTCCAGGCTGATGAAATCATGTCAGTGGCCTTATGTTGCACCTGATCACATGTCCTGCTGTGTCCCCCAACAGTGTTCACATCATTCAATAGCTGATCCCACATTTCCATTCTTCCAGACATAGCCCCACATCCTCTATCAAGCAGAAAGGCACCATGTTGCCGAAATACTTGGATGATGACATAATTTTCTGAGTAACTGAAGTGGAGTTAGCGGGGTTTGGGATGTTTGGTTGCCATAGCCCTAGACAACATAAAACACAGAAGAAGCATACTACACATAAACATTGATTAAATAAAAGTCCTGGTTATATGAAACACATATTATTAGTTTTTCAATATTATCCACCAAAGGAACAAAAAACTTTCAATTTATTCAAATATAAAAAGGGTTATGTCACTGTAACATATCACAGTCACACACAAACAAAGGTTTGGTCCAAAACAAGGAGTAACAATAGCAAAGCAAACCTCTGTAAAAACATTTTGGTTGTGGCAACACAGAGATGGAACTTGGCTCCTCCACCCCTAAAAGTGGCAGGGAATGACATTTATGTATCAACAATGGAATAAAACATCAGTGAATTGTTATACATGCTATCAAACTGTCCCAAAAACATGTGTACACATTTACCACATATTCATTTTATGCAATTGCCCGTCACCTTTGCTTGTGGTCAGCACTCCCTTAGAACTGGTTATGGGCCATTCTAGAAGGATAACACCCCTGTGTCATTGTCAATATAGGACATTTTTCATTTTATTGAAACAACAATAGAAGAGTGCAAAGAGAAACAGCTCTAACATTAACTCTTGTGATAAAAGTTAAATAAGACTGTGCATCTCAGAAAGTAAAATGCCCAGACAAAAATGTCTATACCATCAGTAAACTTCAAAGAAGTACATACAGATAAAAGTAGCATTTGCTACAGATAAAAGTAGCATTTGCTAATGCATATATATATATATATATATTTTTTTTTTTTTCCCTAGTGACATGTCAGCATATCCAGTATATAACTGAAAAATGCAACAATACATTATCAAGATCAGTAGTCTTCTGTGGAGATAAATCCAAAGTAATCAGCCACATTAACAAGTATCCTCACTTTCAGGTTCCCTAGCTACATGGTTCCCTTTTTATAGTGCAGATTCAAGCATGTAAAGATGCACATGAGTTGTGAACTCATTAGAACTCCTGAGTGTACAATTGTATCAAGGTTTTAAATGTAAGCAAGCAGCACATGTTTCACAGTTTCTATTCAGTAACATCCAACATCCCCTGCCTTTGCTGAAAACTGTATATCATTGCCATTTAATATTCTCACACATTTTAATGGTGATGATACAAAATGCCTTACAGGCTACATGTCTTAGATTACTGCTCAGATAAGAGAATAATGAACACCATACAGACATAACATAGATGTGCATTTCTGCAAACAGTAGTCATAAATGTGTGTGATCACTTATTTCACTATACCTGAAATTAATACATGTACAAACAACTCAGAAGTGTAGAAGTGCCATATGTCTTGTTAATACTGTGGATGATTTCGGACTTGCTTGTATGCACAATGATTTTCATTCTCTGCTGCATACCTGTTTCTGTAGCAAAGAGCGATAAGACACACTTGCTTTGTTTTGAAAGTTCATTGGAGTGAAAGTTCAAATTCAGATGTGTGCAAAAATCTTTCATGTGTACTAACATACATTTTGTAGTTTTGTTTATTTTATAGATTTTTTTTTTTAATGTCAGTATTTTTTCAGTGCATGGCTTAGAACAAACATGGAAAATGGATAAACACAATAAATGTCATGTAATGTACTTCTTTGATAACCAATACATCAGCTACACCTGTGAATCACCTGTGTGTATCACATCTGCTAAACACATTGATCCACACAGCATATATTATCTGTAGATCATGATTAAAAGTCCCACTTTTGTCTTTTAAGGATGAAATCTAATAAACACTGCTCACAAGGCTAAAACAAGTTTAGCTTTGCTTGTCTAGTTTGCATGATGCTTACCATCATGCAAACCTGGGCTAATAGCCCACACAAGAAGCAGACAGAACACCTACAGACAGGATGCAGACATTCTTGATTTCAAGAAGGCTAAATTGTTGCATCTTTTGCTTTCCATTGTGCAACACGGCTAAGAGACATTGGCAGCCATTAGCAATCTTCCCCAACACCTGCAGGTCTAGAACACCTGCAGAGAGGAAGCAGACTTTAAATAATTTCAGAATGGATATATTCTATCAATTATGTTGGGCAGCATGCAAACTAAGTAAGAGTTGTGCAGCAGTTAACACATAGAAGTTAATAATGAATTGGAAAATATACATCTGTTATTTAACTATTTCTATAGCAGCAGGTGTAAGTGTAGGACTGTAATACAAATGTTCCTGGGCTGTAATGCATGAAATTTCAAATAATTTTACTGTTGTTCCATTTCACTTTATATTAAATATTAAGCAAAAATATTAAGCATAATTATAAATAACAGTAAGTATGTATAGCAGTGGAGCTCATATGAATTGTATGTATGACTGAGGGTATACTGACTACCATGTTTCTGTAATTATAATTGTGCTATCTGGCCTTGGATGGCTTCAGACTTCAATAAGACTCATACACACATGAGTATATAAACCAGGACCTTGTTAGGTCACACATATACATGGTTAACCCCTTAATCTGTCATGTGTATTTATATATCTATATATAAATCATGGTTTTGCCTGAGAAGCATTTCTTCTATGGCAAGGATGGGAAATCAAAACTCTGTAAGAAAATGTTTCACCTCTTATGCATAGGCTTGAATCCCACATTGTAAAAATCAATTTTATCAGTTTATAAATTCAAACAAAAATGTGTTAGATCATGAAATGTATACCCCCAGTACATGTCTGCAAAGTTAATTCACTTAACAGTTCCAGCAGCAAATAACCTTCAAACTAATGCCAACTGTCAAAGTAACCTTCCAATTTCAAAAATTGCTTTCCTCTCTATTTGGTACTGTTGCTCTCTGCTTAACTTCGCACAAACACAGAAGACATCATTGTTTGGGTTTGCACACTACCAGTAAACACAATAATAGGTATTGTTGGGAAATCATTCTTAGCTATTACAGTTCTCTTGGGTAGCTCTCATGAATGAAAGTGATACTTACTTGAGACACACCAATCTGCCAATTGGTATAAAATGCATCCTATAAAGCCACAATCACATTAAAATGTTTTTTACTGGAAGAAAAAACACACAGATGGATAAATAATTAAAACATAACTAATCAATATAAAAAAATCTTTAAAAAATATCTTTAAAAAATTATAAGTGCTTTTGTTCCTACCTATATAAACTGGCACTTCATCAGAGACCAAAGGTACTAAAACCATACTTTCTTAAATACAAAAATCCCAGGAAATAATGAAATACAGGAATTCACTTAAAGTGACATCAAATACAAAATGTGCGTGTATATAAATTTACAAGATCAAAATACAGATGGTACAAAAATACAGAAAATACATCCAACTAAAACTGAGGAAATTTGAGCATTAAGTTAAATACATTGCAATATAGTAAAATCCTATTACATCAACAACCAACAAATTTAAATTTTAATATTGGCAAAATAGAGATGATATCATTCAATCCATTTAAACCAGAAGCATGACATTTGATCTGCCAATATAATTCTTTAAGTTCTAGTTTAATTTTCCATGGGCCACCCCTATCATCCTGTATAATACTATCCAAAAAACAAAAAAATCTGTGACCTTCATTTTGTTCTATATGTGTCTATAGGGCATTTGCTTGTTTCTGTTTTAATTGTGTACATATGTTCTTACGTTCTTTCTTTAAACAGCCTTTCTGTTTTACCTACATAGTACTTGGAACAAACTTTACATAATCAAGATGAATCATACCTTTCTAACCACAATTAACATAAACTCTTCCTGCATCCTGACCAAAACCTATATCTCGGACCATCGCTCCCTTATATATCCAATGGCAATAAGAACAAGATCAATATTTATATGTGCTTTTTTTTTCCCTAATGCTAACATGGAACATGGTTGTATGACTACCTCCTAATCACTCTATATAATTTTTAGCACACAAGTCTTTTCTAAAATCTACCTTTGGGGTTACACCTAGTGCTTCTTGATTGATCCATCCCAATTCGAAACCCTTCTAATTTCTTTTAACAAGTCTCTATTGGATTGTTCTTTATGCAAATGTTCTCCTGATAAGGGGACATATAACCCTTTTAACCTCTTAGTGTTGACCTCTTCAAAAATGTTGGCAAGAAATTCTCATGCATACCTGTGTTTTGTAAACATGTGCCATAACTTTTCACTCCCTACACTAAAGACTACTGGATAAAAGACCATATGACAAAGTCTGACTAACTGCCATTTTCCTAGGGCTTTCTTTGGGTGTTGAGGGTGACTACTGAAATGAAGAAAATAATTCAAGTATGTAAGATTTATATACACATTACAAACAAATTTCCTATTAATAGTGTCCGTAGTTATTTGTACATGCAAATAATTCAGTTTACTTGTAGAATATTTCACTGTATATTTCAATCATCATCATCATCAGACCCCTTTTTCCCATTTTTTCTCCATGGGGTCAGGGTATTATGTTAGTCGTCACCAACTCTCTCGATTTAGTGCCGCACTCCTGCCTTCTTCAACACTCATGCCTGACTGTTGCAGAACTTCTTTCACACAATCCATCCAGCTCTTTGCTGGAAGTCCTCGCTTCCTTGTACCTTGTGCCTGTCTGTCCCAAATCTTCCTCACCAGTTTGTCTTCTGCTTTTCTGCACATGTCCAAACCACTGTAATCTGTTCTCTTTGATCTTTTTCTGCAATTGGAGCTACTTTGGCTTCTGCTCTTATGTCCTCATTTGTCCCACAGTGTGCATCCTGCCACCCTTCTCAGGCACTTTGTTTCCATCACCTCTAGCTTCTTCAACTGTTCTTCCTTTTCTGTACCATACAGTAGTACTGGTTGCACCACTATCTTGTACACCTTACTTTTCAGCTTCTTTGGCATTCTTCTGTCATAGACTACTTCTGATACTCTATGACAGTTGGCTGCAGCCCCTCTGATTCTAGCTTTGACCCCTTCATTCAGACTACTCTTCTCCTCAACCATCCCTCCCAGAAACTTTAAGCTGTTTACCTGTTCCACTATCTTCCCTTCTATCTCTATTCTCAGCTTCTTCTGATTTCCCCAGTTTGCTGCCATTACCACTGTATTATCTTTGCTTAGTTTCATTCCATGTGCCTTCCGTTTTGCATTCCATTCTCCTATCCTTTGCTAACGTTCTTGCTCAGAGTCTGCCTGTAATGCCACATCATCTGCATACAGCAATTTTGTTGACCTGTTCCTTCTGATCTGTTTGCTAATGTAGTCCATCACCGGTACGAACAGCAGTAGACTCAGAGCTGAACCCTCATGTACACCCACTACCAGTGGGCCCCTCTGTGAGGCTGAACACTGTTTATACTTGAGTCATTGGGTCCTTGTACATAGCCTGCACTAATTCTACCAATGTGTCTGGGATGTCAAACCACCACAGTACTGCCCAGATCAACTTTCTTGGGACCTTGTCATATGCTTTCTCCAGGTCTAGGAATGCCCAGTTGGACTCTCTCCTCATCTCTGACTTCTTCTCAAGTATCTGTCTCACTGCAAACATCAGGTCAATTGTTCTGCATCCTGATCTGAATCCAAACTGTTCATCTTCCATCTTCCATTCTGCTACTATGAGTATCCATTTATCAATCACCCCCTCCAGAACTTTCATGCAATGTGATAGTAGTTTGATGCCTCTGTACTGCCCACAGTTGTGGATGTCACCTCTGTTCTTTGTAAATTTCAAAAATGTGTAGTATTGTTGATATAAGAAAAAAAAATCCAATAACCTTTCTTTTGTATCCCTCCAAAAGATAACCACATCTTCTAGGTAGTGCCCATACATAGACCAAGAATTAGAATACTCTGAGTTAAACACAAATAAGTGCATCCAGTAAGCCATCACAATATTTGCAAAAACTGGGGCACATGTTGCACCCATAGCAACACCTATCATCTGATGTATGTCATATCATCGAAATACACAAAGTTATTGACCAGAATTAGCTCCATGAATAATCTCAAAACATCGATTAGTGTCCAACATCTTTGCAGTTGTCAAATAAGCATAAAACCATGTTACCCCTTCTTCATGTGAGATCACTGAGAATAGATCATTGACATCAACTGACACTAAAATTAAATCATCTTTATAAAACTCATGTCTAATACTCTTTAAAACATCCAACAAATCGTTCTATATATGTTTCTCATGTCCAAGTACTTCCTCCAACATAATGTTTATACACGTCACCATACCATGGGTTTTTGATCCCTTGGCATCAATTATGGGTCTTAGGGGGTGGATCCATCAGGTTTTTATGTATCTTTGGTATTCCAAAGATACCTGGTATTCTAGGATGTTCAATATTCACATAACTATAATCAGAGGCTGAAATTTGTTCTTGCATTAATAAATCATTTAATAAAAAATCAGTCTTACTGCACTCTATATTTAATTGATTCCTAGATGATGCCATTTTCATATTGTAATCTAAACAATTCTTTACCACCAGATCTCCCCATTTATAGGGTATCATCAACCTGATGTCCTTATTTTACTAATCCATTTCAGTAACTAGGACTCTTCCCTACATACCTTATATTTCATTGTTCTTTTATTATCAGCCAACTCTAAATGCATGTCTTGTTCACATAATTTCTCAAACAGGGGAATAACTGGATGTAAAGGGGGGGGGTTGTAGGTGCTATTTTCTTGAAATCCACTTGTTGCTGATTATGAAATAACACCTGGTGTATAATGTAACATCTATTATAGTTTTTACTAAGTCAGCCTTCATCATAGGTGAAAAGGTTAGCCCTTTATCAAATACATGTTCATGCTTCTGTTTAAAGTGTTGGTTGCTAAAATTAAATATTTTAAAATATTAATATTTGTTAATACAGCTTCATCAACCATCCTGGGCATCAACATTACTTAAATTAATTATCTCCCCTTTCTTTTTCTGATGGGAGAACCTCCCATCCTGCCCCCCCCCCCCAGTCCTGTTTTCCTGAATGATCTCTCTTGCCATATTTTTGGTTCATTATTCTCTCACACCTCCTCAATGGCGGGGGGTCTAAATGGACAAATACAGAATCAGATACTGAGACATTGTGTTCAAGTGTATTAATTTCATCAAACTGTTGACCATTATTAATCAATGTAGAACCAAACAAATGCCTTATGAAAACATATAGAACAAATGAAGGTCACAATTCTTTGTTTTTTGGCTTGGATAGTATTACACAGGCTAATGGGTGGAGGTTAAAGAATTATATTGGCAGATCAAACTTTATGCTTCTGATTTAAATGGATTGAATGATAGTACCTCTATTTTACCAGTATTAAAATTGAAATCTGTTGATTGTTGATCTAATAGGATTTTACTATATTGCAATATATTTAATGTAGTGCTTAAATTTCATCAATTTTATTTGGATTTATTTTTTATATTTTTGTACTATCGGTATTTGGATCTTGTAATTTTATATACATATATTTTGTATTTGATGTCACTTTAAGTGAATTATTGTATTTCATTATTTTCTGGGATTTTTGTATTTAAGGAAGTGTGGTTTTAGTACCTTTTATCTCTGATGAAGTCCCAGTGTATATAGGCAGGGACGAAAGTGCTTAGAATTTTTTAAAGAATTTTTTAGATTAAACAATTTCATTTTAATTATTTCTCTATCAACAATTTAATGTAGGTGTGACTTTATCGGATACATGCTCTATGTTCTACCAACTGGTGAGTTTGTGTCTTGAGCGAATGGTACTTTCATTCAAGAGAGTGAGAGGATTGGTTTATTATGTGTTTGCTTCTATTGGTTCCTGGTTCTCCCTGGTTGGACATGTCTGGTGATAGAAAGGAAGGTGCCCAATTTTGGGCACAGAGTTGGGGTATTGAGGACTCCAGAATCTTACTGGATTCCTTGTAAAGTGTCACAGCCAAAGGTTTTTGTAGGGGACCTATACCAACTCACAGTACAAGTCTGAGGCTTGGAATAGCCTGACCAATGTTGTATCCAGTGGGACTAGCATTCCAAGCACTAGAGAAGTTTGTAGGCATCACTATAATGACCTGAAATGGCACAACAGGGATACACTCAACCACTGGCTGGATGAGTTCAGGACTGCTAACATCCCACTCTTGTGTAACTATACTGATAAAAATAATTTATAGTAGATAGAACACTGCATGTAGGCAAGACTGGTATGCAAAATGTTCTTCTCTTGTGGTCTTCTTTTCTATTTATTCCACAGCTAGTTCTGAGATTATGGTGAAAAGAAAGGCCCATTCCAAGCATCTAGACAGATAGAGGAAAGCAAGGAGTATGTATGTATGTAGCACAATAGAAGTATTATTTTAGCTTTTAAATGTATTTCTTTTCTATACAGTTATAGTAAAATACTCATGCATATCCTAACTGTAAAATCAAGCATGTATGCTTCAGTCTGTAGCACAAGATAACTGCAGGAGTCAAGTTTAAAACTGTAGTCAGATTTTGTGGGTTCAAATACCACAAGTAACAAATATAAAACTGTCAAATCCTTTAAAATTATTACATAAATGAATTTCTATACAGATGGCATAAATTCCCTGCTATCAACTTAATCTGTATAATTGGACCAAGTATATCTGCAATATATGCACATTGCAAGGATTACTTTGAGCAGTCCTTATTTATAGTTTGTAGTTGTTAAGAAGTATCCTTAAATGTAAAACTTCAGGTCATCATCTTATTTCAGCTGTTCCCGTTAAGGTCACCACAGCGGATCATCTGTTTCCATTTCTTCCTGTCCTCTGCATCATGCTCTTTCACACCAATCGCCTGCATGTCCTCTCTCACCACATCCATAAACCTTATTTTAGGCCTTCCTCTTTTCCTCTTACCTGGCAGCTCCATCCTTAGCATCCTTTTCCCAATATACCCTACATCCCTCCTCAGCACATGTCCAAACCAACGCAATCTCGCCTCTCTTGCTTTGTCTCCAAACTGTCCAACCCTCTAATATACTGATTCCTAATCCTGTCCATCCTAGTCACACCCAGTACAAATCTTAACATCTTTAACTCTGCCACATCCAGCTCTGACTCCAGCCTTTTTGTCAATGCTACCGTCTCCATCCCATATAACATAGCTGGTCTCACTACCCTCTTGTAGACCTTCCCTTTCACTCTTACTGGTACCCGTCTGTCACAAATCACTGCTGACACTCTTCTCCACCCATTACACCCTGCCTGTACTCTCTTCTTCACCTCTCTTCCACATTCACCATTACTCTGAACTGTTGATCCCAAATATTAAACTCATCCACCTTTACCAACTCTACTCCCTGCATCCTCACCATTCCACTACCCTCTCTCTCATTTACACACATATATTCTGTTTTAGCCCTGCTGGCCTTCATTCCTCTCCTCTCTAAAGCATATCTCCACCTCTCCAGGGTCTCCTCAACCTGATCCCTACTCTCACTACATATCACAATGTCATCTGCAAACATCATAGTCCATGGGGCCTCCTGTCTAATCTCATCTGTCAACCTGTCCATCACTACTGCAAATAAGAAAGGGCTCAGAGCTGATCCTTGATGTAATCCCACCTCCACATTAAATGTATCTGTCACTCCCACTGTAGTCTGTAAAATGTAATGTAAAACTGTAAAAAATTTAAAACTTCAGATAAAATGCTTTATTGTTGCAATAATGTATTATATGTCACATATGATGGTACTAATTTTATGTCTTTTGTCTCTCACCCCAACCCTTATCTGTCTTTTTTCCCTATGTGTTGTTAAAATGTTTCCATGTTATCCATCTCTGACAAATCAGAAAATGCTTTACTCCACAGGGAGGCAGGCCAACCCCAGTGGCTCGGCCTGCTTCTGATCTACTAGCTCCAGAACTGATGCCCAGCACATATGGGACCCAACCTGTCAGTACTGCCTCCACTGCCCTTGCACTACCTCCAGTCTCAGGTAGCACTACCCTGGCAGATGGTGCTGTGGTGCCCTCCAGGAGTACTGGCAGAGGTGGGGATTTTATCACCCACCAGGAGATGCAAGGGTTTGTGAGTAGGGTCGTGCACAGTACCATTGGTGCACACCTATACTGGATATAGAGGCTGCTCTCCCTTATGGTTCATAGGAGAAGATGTCAAGCACTCCAACAGCCAGTAGAGTAAGGGAACAGTGATGACAGTACTGTGGGTGAGGATTACATTCTCACTGTCCCCATGTTTGATGGGCAATGGGCATTTCTTGTACCCTCCCTCCCCTAATAATGGTATACTCCAACCTTTTGTGTTCCTCACTATCCCTGTGTCTTGCCTTGTTTATCCTGTTTGTTTGCATTTGCTTCCTAACCTACCCTACGTATCTGACCCAGAAATACCTATGTCCCTTACTGAGCATTCCTCTCTTACTGAGGAAAAAAAATGTGACACCTGTCCCACAAAAAAAAAAAAGAAAAAAAATATTGTCCCATACATAGTTCTCCACTTCACAAACATGTCTTCTTGACACACTCGATTCAGTCCAGTTGGTTACGATTGCATTGTTGACATCCTCATTGTTGATGTGACAGTCCAAATTCAGCTAATATTCAGTACATATTTTCATATTACACTGCTGAAGAAGTGGATAGCTATGGTTCTTTCCTGCCTCCCTCTTTTCTCTTTGTTCTTCCCCCTGCTTGCCCCCCATTTCACCACTTTCCTATCTACCCCATTTTAATACCTTTAATCTGGTCAAAAAATTGAATCACACACACCACACATAAGTAAAAAGAAAAAACAGCAATGGAGCTCTTCACTTTTTGTCTTTATGTTTGCATGGAGTTTGCCATTGTGCACTAATGTCAAGTGATGTTGAACGTCTCTTCAGTGTTGCAGTTACCTCTGTGCAATGCTGCTTAAACAGGCTGTGGTAAGGTAACACACAATGCATGTAAAGAATTATTTTGTTGCACTATAAATACATATGTAAAATGATTACATATACCTGGATTTGAACTCTATAGAATCTGCGCTCCAAAAGCAATGGATCAATGCATTTACACCTGTTGCCACAGAGTCAGCTAATTAATGAGAACTCTCCTAATCTTATCAATGAGGGTCGTGTTTGCTTGGTGCTTAACTATGCACAAACAGGAAAACAGTAGAAATGCGCATCTCGTACGTGCAAACATTTTACACCAGCTGCTCGGAGGTGTACTATGGAAAGTGCACATTAGCATGTGTTATTTATGTTTACTGCAAATTTAACCTTCCCGCCATGAAAGTACATGTAAAACACAAATAAAGGGAGGGCACTTTTTAAGGCAAGAACACATATTCACACTACAATGACCTGTTACTGTGGTTGTAAACATAAAAACACAGACGGTGTATTACTTTCAGGCATTTTAGTTAAGAAAAAATGAGTAAGGCTACCTTGTCAGTTTAGTCTGAAGGAAAATAGTTCAAAAACAGTGTTGTGCAGATAGTAAAGCAGATATTTAGGACAATTCAACTCAAAGGACATATTTTAGCTGAGAAAGATAATCTGAAAACAATTTTCTTTTGAAATAAGAAAGTGTCAGTAAGGTGAAAGTTTTCTCCTAACAACTTTATACTCCAGTGGAATGTCTTTAGAAAATCTAAAGTTGTAACCTTTCCATGTAATGCCAGTATTCCTTTTTGACCATTTTTAGTATTTTAATAGTTTCATGGTATTTAGAAAGTTGTACATGCATCAGGAGAGGTTGGCCAGAAACTGATTTAACATGTAGGGCATGATAAGCTCATTCTGTCAAGACAAGTTCTTTGGAAGAAATGTTGTTGCTCACTTTGGCTGAAAAGTTCATGACCTATTTAAGTAAAAGAGTAAGCTTCATATATTTCAGGCAGACAAAGAAGTATTGCTGTGCCTATGTCTGGCATCTGAATTAAGTGTTTCTGTTTCAACAAGATAATTCAAGGTTCGTGAGCATGAGGTTTCAAGGAAAATTGTAGGGACATTGCCCAAACACTAAGAAATTCTGCTTTTTGCTTCCTCAGTCCTTTTAATGTGTACTGTGAGAGTACCATTAATATTCACAAGCTGGATAATCATTTTTTATGAACTGTAGATTGCCTAGGTGACATTGCTCCAATTCAGACCTTTAGTTTATGATTTGGGTCTAGTTATTGAACATTTCTTCACTTCCTTGGCAATAGTTTGACTTCTTTAGGTTTTATGTCATTTTTAGGGATAAAGAGCAAAGAACATTTTGTTTTTGAAGTTTGAGCTTGCATAAGTTTCTTTTCTTCTTTTTCTATAGCAAGTAATTCCTTCATACAATAAGACACAGAGACAGGGATACAAAGAGTGAGTAAAATATAAACACAAAAAGATGGATCCTATAAAACAGACCAGAATATCAGTAGGGCTCTAAACACTGAAAGATATTTCTCAGTTAGTAGAATCTATCTTGTGTTTCATGGTTTCATTTCAGTAGTGGATGGGCTGACAAACTTCTGAAATGCTGGGAATTTATAGTATAGCAAAAAAAAAAAAAAAAGAAAAAGAAATATGGTGCAAAGCTTTGTACTGATGTAATTATTATTACTTTCTGTCTTTGTCATGTGTTGCCATGCTGAATTTGCCATCTGCAATAATCAGTCATATGAATGAGACTACCACATAAGCAGATAAACCTAGGAAAATAACAGCCTGGCTAAAGGATCATAGAACAGTTCCTGTGCTCTCTGTTGGCCATTGGAGGCAAAGGTTAACAGTATGCTTCCTGGAGATGATGGGTGAACAAAAACTGGTACCCATCGTGTTTCACAAAGAAAAATGCTTTCACAAAATTCATTGACACTTCTGGTATCATAGTAGGTAGTAAAATACATAGATGATAATGAAGCTTAGCAAACAGTAGTTAGAGAAAATGTGAGGTCAATCTATTCTGGAAAACATATACTTATCTGGGATACATATGACTGTCACGTAGCCCCAAAGGTTTAAAAAATGGCAAAGTGTCTGGAAAGTTTGATGTGTGTGGTCTTACAAAGATTCTACAGCTGATATATCCTTGAATGTACTCTTTTAGTCAAAATACTGAGATTGTTGTGAAGCTTAGGTAACACAACATTAAATGTATTACACTCCAACAGCAAACACATTACCACTACCAATGCCTTTTAAAAGTGGATGGGTAAAAGCTCTTCTGCAAAGATAAAGCCTTTTTATCCATCAGGAACTACTGTAACTATATAATCAAGTCTGCTGAACAACCTCTAGATTCCGACCCTCTCCTTTCATTGATGAGTTGGATGTTTTGAGCTGTAGAAGACAGTGATAGCACATGCAGTTAGCAGGAAGTGGTGTAAACGACACTGGAAGAGTACCAGCAGTTCACATTGTTATTCATTTTTGATTTTCATTACCCCAGTACAATAAAGAATTAAAATGGCACAGCATAATTTTTTGTCAATAGACTAGTTTGCTTTTTCTGTACTCTTTACAGTTGATCACCTGCAAGCTGAGGTTGATAAATGTAGTAGTCTGTGTATCCCTTTAGTCATGGCTCTATTTAAATGTTCAAGTTTATTAAATGCACAAACCCAAGCACTGTACATATCAAATGATAATGAAACAGGCACATCAATTAAACAAACATACATACGTAATCATAAATAGGCAACATCAAACAGGTATGTTTTAAAAGCACTCTTAAAGTCTGCATTTGTGAGTTTTCCCAGTGCCAACCTAGAAGATGATTCCATAGAGCATGGCCTTGGTAACTGAATGAACAGCAACCAGAGGAATCCTAGGTATAAATTGGTATAGTAAAAATATTTGGTGAACTGGGACAAAGTGAACTGAAAGAAATATAATTGTGCAAAATCACATTTAAATAAGTTGGCCCATTGTTACTAAGAGAAGATATACCATGAGCAGGATCTTGTACATCATGCAATATTTTCCAGGGGGTCAATATGAACTGCACAAGGCTGGAGTAACGTGATAATTTCTTGTAACACCAGACAGTAAATAGGAACATTCAGACTCAGGAAGAACAATAAATAAAGAATTACAATAGTATACACAAGAAGAAATCAAAGCATGAACCACACAGGGAAGGTCATTGGGAAGAATAAGGTCCTCGATCAAAGGGATATTCCTAAGATGGAAACAGGATGATTTGACACCCACTGATATATGGTCCTTAAGCATCAGACAGTCATCAAGAACCATGCCAAGATCATGCACCTTAGACACAAATTTCAGTTTGTTGACATGATATTGAATATCAGGCAATAAAACTGAAAGGGAAGAGTTTATTAAATTTGCATGAGCAATCCTTGCTATAGTTTTAGAAGTATTGAGTTTAAGCTTATTATTGACAATCCTGTTATAGATAATTTCAAGATGAAGGAAAAGGAATTAAGGCATGCCACAGAATCTGGAGGAATGAGAGGTATACATTTGTGCCATCAGTAGAGCAATGATACTGCATATCTCTCAATCGAAGAACTTCTCCTAACAGCAGTAAATAGATGATAAATAATGATGGATAAAGAACAGAGCCTTATGGAACCCTGCAATGCAGAGGAGAAGAATAATTCAGATTAACTGATACAACTTTAATAAGAGAAGGTTTAGTTTAAGGACAACTACAAATCAAAGAAATATGGGGTGTGAAGATTATTTATAAGGAATGATTCAGTCTATGTGTATAGAAAAATCTAATTTCCTCATTCTTGGAAGGCAGTGTGTAATGCAATTGTCACTTTTTTCTGTTATTGATATTTGATTTTAGCATTAAGTTTCCTAGTATGATATTAGCTTTCCCAGCTGTGCATCCCAGGTATACACATTCAACATGATTTAGGATCAGATATTGTCTTACAGAAAAGACACTGGTCATTTCTTAATAATCTGTAATAAACACAATATAATAAAAATTCATAAATCTTTTTCAGCCATTATTTTTCTAGTAAGGTCCCCATGCCATTCACAAATGGAATGCAACAGTACTTTGGGAGTTTGTCTCACTAGGTCTCACACCATATGACTCCTTAAGATTTATATCCCACAAGCTGTTCTTAACCCTGACATTGTTTCCTAATAGTAAGGCCATTAATCAATTGAGTTTCTGGAGATGCATGTTGTGAAGAAACCAGCCAGCTCTTTTATCACAGATGAGTGACCAGATGAGACTGGAATAACATGAAATGTGATACATCTGGATAGTAAAGGATTCAAATATTAGGGCTATACTTTTACTTCTTAAAATTGCAATACATTTTTATCACAGTCTGCTGAAAGATCTCACTGTAGTCTATATAAAAGAAAACTAAGGATGTAAACTAATCTGAGTCAAAGGAAGACAATGAAAATCTGAAGGTAAGTAGTAAATCTGAGTGCTGTCATTGTAAATTTAATGGAAAGAAGAAGATTTTGCATTATTACCTATTTTTTATGCTGAAAACTTGTTTTGTAGGAAAGAGAATGCATAGCCAAGGAACAGTAATATAATAATGTACTAGCATGTTGTTACTGAGCTATCCCTACCCCACCAATAAAACAATTTGACAACTCTCATGACTTTGCGACCAGCTTTATTAACAATATGCAAAACACATCAAATATTATCATACCATAAAACAACTGGACAGTTTGATAAAATGCTCTCCTTCCTCTTAAACACTTTAATAACTTCAACAGCACATCTTACCCAAACTTCGCAGCATTTAGACCACTCACCACACACTTATCAGCAGCATACCACTGCTCACTAACCACAACTTAACTCCACCAGGCAACATAATACCACTCACATGATCCAATAAAAGTGCCAACTGAAACACAAAAGAGAGGGTAAAGAAGTGCCATACTACCTTAAACAACTGCTAGGGCCCTTCTTCAGCCCACCAGACTGCTCAGCAACCTGCCTCCCCTTCTAGTGTCTCAAAAACTATTTCCCAAATAAATCCTGCAAAAATAATGACAGCTGCACATTAAACATGTCTAACCCAATATCAGTAAGATGTACACCATCACTACAGAACCAGGATAGATCCCTCTCTGCAAAGTCCCAGTACTCAAGTAGCCAACCCCCTACTGCATCACTCACTATAACCACTCAGATTAAGAAACCACCTAGCCACTTCCATTGCCTTAAACTTATCAACACCTCTCCAGACTAACCTGGAAAATATGGTTGACCAAATAAGCTTAGACCGCCCCCCCAAGAACCACTGAGAGACCACTGACAGATCCCATAAAAATAGGTGAGCAACATCCTTTTTTATAATTCCAGTATCATTACCTCCCAGATGTATAACTAAACTGACTGGGTCAACAAATTGCTGTCTTTCCTCCTCCAAAGCTGGTAACTGCTTACCTTGAAGACCACTTCACTGGACTTACCACTGCACTGGATCCAGGCCTAAATTCACACCATCAGATCACACATCTGCTCTTATAAGCCTCCCAGTAGATAAAAGAGTGAAACTACATTACTACAAGTTTCCTACTTGTAAAAGAAAAACAGACATCATTAATACCAAGTAATACACATTTTCCCTTTATATTCTACTGAATATAACTAAAAAATGCCCTAGATCACCATTTCTCTTTTAATCACCTTCATGGGCTGATCAGCCTGATCATACGCACTTTCTATTCTGAAGAAATGAGTGGCAGAATTATCCACTGATATTCCTTGAACTCTGAATGCCATTTCAACTAAAAAGCAAATTTCCTAGCATCCACCTGTTTTCCCTTCAAATCCTGAAAACCTAAACTTTCCAGCTGTTTACTACATGCTGCTTGCCAATCTTAGGACATGCCACTGGACATAATAAATGTAATCCACCCTTTGGCAATACCTACTGCTTGTTCTTACAGTTTGGATCAGTTTTAGATTTTCTTAGCCAAATCAGCACCCCTATTGTAGTTACCCTGAGATCTCCCCACTGAAAATAACCCACAATTTGCTAACTCAGAATCCCCTAACATGCATGAAAACTGCCACAATGGTCCACAACACATAATTAAAATAAGAGCAAGACACCTTGTGCAGTCCTGCCAACAATTTCTACAGCATATACTTGCCTAATGATAGCTTGCCATCTCTTTCCATGGCTGTATCATTTCTGAATCCTTCAATATCATCGCTATCGTCCAGTCCTTATTAACATCCTGTAAACCTGACAATTTTGCCAGAGCACTCAAAGCTGTGATGTGAACCCAAGCCATCCAGACACTGCCTCACCAGCCAACCCTCCACTAAATATCTCAACATTGACTCAATCAACCAATTCCTGGTGTTTAATTTCAAAGTACAAACTGCTGAAAAACATCAAAGCTTTACCATATATCTTTCTATTAGCCTCAAAAACAGTACTGCCAAAGCAGTCAACTTGCCACACTTAACCAGTGTCCCACAGTTCTCCAGGGAGAATAGTCCAGCTTACTTCTGCTTTTGGTGCCAGCCGCCTAAACCTGCAAAACTGAAAGTAGGACAGACTTTAAGTAAAAACATTACAATGACTATGAATATGCTGAGCTGAAAAAGAACATTTAATGTTTAAACAAAGTAAAACAATTTTTCTGAGTAATCCTTGCACCCATCTAGATTTTGCTGTGTTCTTAGCCATAACTTGCACTACTGCCAAGTTATCTGAATAAAATATCACCCTCCTGTTCAAGAAGTGTTTCTTCACACTGGTAATGATGCTTAAATTAGCATTAATTCCAGGAAAGTCTGGAACCTTTCAACGCTCAACAGCCCACCCCCTGGCCATGCTTTTGCAAATCACCTGCCACCAAAATATGCTCCAATACCCAGCCACAGTACTATGTAAACAGGTCAATGTCCAGAGAAGTAACTCAATTGTTTTGCAAAAATATCACTCCTTTAAAGTGATGAAGAACTTCTAGCCAAATAGACTTGTCTTCCATGATCTGTCTGCCTACCCTTACCCAATGCAGCTTCCACCTCCATCATCTCCTTAATCCTCATCTTTTCCATTTTCATCATTGACTCTACCTACCTCTTACCTTCTCTACCTTGTCATATGGTGGCTTGAACATTTTCACATTTGCGTCAAGCTCTAAACCAAAGAATGTTAGCATCTTGGCTGAACCATCCAGCTTGTCCTTAGCCAACCGCAATCCAGTCTTCACACACAATTGCTCAAAAAACTCATTCCCTTGACCACTGTTTTCTTTCCTTTCCTAATCAGCAAAAAGTCATCCAAATAACACACCACTCCCTTGCCAGCTGTCCCCTTCTGTCACATCCAGTCCAGTGCTGTGCTGAACTTTTCAAAAGGGGTACATGACTGAACAGCCTATAGGCATAGACTTGCTAAACTAAAACTTCCCATTGAGTTACATATCTAAGGTAAGTCAATCCTGCTACCTCACTGATAATAACCTAAAAATGGACTAGACATCCAACTTTACCAACCAGGGATCCTTCAATGAGTTGATCATCTTCACCACCTCATCCAAAATTAATACTGAACCTTAACATCTGACCTATCAACATGGGCATTGAAAGAATTGCCTCTTGAGAAAGACAAGTTGTATTAACCTAAATTTCTCACATGATTTGTTGGGCACCAACCCCAATGGTGATATTCAATATTCACTAAATTGAGAGCTTCAAAGGGACCTCAACTTCTTGTCTAACATTTTTTTCTCCATCCCTAACACTGACTACAAATTCTTACAGATAAGAACTGAACCATCCCTAACACTGGCTTCAAATTCTTACAGATATGAACTGAACTACCCACCTTAGATTTTATCACTAATCCTCAATGACCCACCACATCAGCTCCTGAGGCACCTGCTTATGATGGTAGCCTTGAAGCAGGTACTTTTAGTCAGCTCACATTAATAGGTGAATGCACTGCACCCCCCCCCCCTGGGCCTCCCTGGTACTTGCCTGCCCCCTTCTTCTCCCACCAAGTTCAAGACCTTGCACTACCATTGTACCATTAACTCTCATCCAGCCTGACACATCCTTCTTCCAGCATTTGTTTGCAGGATGTTGACCTGAACAAGGAGCACACACATGCAGAGACCTACAGGACACATGCAACAAATGGCACACCCACAGAGATACCTTACTAAAAGGATACAATGCTTAAGCAATACATCCTACATGGACCAACTCGAAGCCCTGTCACTGTACTTGGTACACTGCAGAGTATTAAGAGGTGACCTATGTCTGGCATACGAGGCATCCTCCTTCCCAGTACTGATGGATTTACTACACATCAACAATTCAAAAGGAATCATTTATACTCAGTCGAGGGATTTAAACCTTTTCTGCAATATCAACAGAATGGTTTGGAGGGACATGTATATCTTACAGACAATACTGCTACACTGACACAGATTCCCCAGCCACATAAAACAACTTTAATTCCTGTCTATATTCAAGCATAGCTTGGATCTATGGATGGGAAACACAATTTACCCAAGGGATGCCCTCTGCACTACTAATGGATAGAGGCAGCTCCTAAGTGCTTTATTCCATGCGTGGGTCCCCTCAAATTATCTATGGTATGATCTCAATTATTCTCACTGGGGTAATATATAATTAACAATCATGGGATGGGTATGGCCAATCTGTTACAAAATAGGATAGGTGAATTTGAGCAAAAAAAAAAAAAGAAATTGTCTGGGCTTAAAATGACTTACATGGGCAACTAGCCTAGTACTTACCTATGAACCTATGAACCTAAATGTGGGTCAAGAGGACTTTCCCATAGTGAAAGCTCAACATGTTTTCACCTTTCTCCCTAATCTTTCTGACTATTCCTTAATTGCATTGCCCGACCTATCTGGCATGGTCCTCATCCAAGCATCGGGATTTCGATGCTGCCACACCACAGTCTCATCCATGGCCTTGAGCTTACAAAAACATTGATCATACCATAGCCAGGCATTACTCCCCATAATCCTCTGTGCCTCCTTGACTATTTAAAAGTAGGATAAGAGCATGAATGCTTGTTGGGGCTTATTTTCAAGTATAATGGCCATAAAATAAACAACCCCCCCCAAACTCAAGTATCCCAAGTCCCCAATCAATATCTGCTTGCATTTCTGTTCCCTAGTGCAACTAGGGCTGTCATGAGCAACTCTGCTTCTACCAGCTGTTAAACACCCTCAGAATCTATGAGATTAAACATTTTCACAACATCTCCATACCAAATCTTCTCTTTTACAACCTGAGATGTGTGTTGTAATAAAAACTACTTTACCAAATGACCCACTTACAGGAATGGAATGCAAACCCAGTTCTGAAATGGTTTCCAGAACCTGGCTCCCTGTGCCTAACACCCTGGTACCTGACAAGAGCAGAAAATCCCTGTTGTCTCCTGATGCACCACCAGCTCCCATCAACTCTAATCCCCTTTGCAGAATGTTAGACCTCTCACCTAAGTGCCCACCAAAGCTCTCAACCCCAAACAAACTCTATAATCTGCACCTATCTCCCTCATAACCTCATAATCTCAAATCGCACACCAACATAAGTCAGCATTTCACATAATATTGCCTAAGTCCCCTTGTGCAGAAAACATATTAATGTCAGTCCTGGGCATCTCAGTCAAGCTCCTCTGCATTCTTCCTTCCAGCTCCTGTGGCTCCTCTGGATGTCTCTGTATCAGCCCTTCAATATCTACTGGATTGTTTTGCACTAGTTTCAGAGGACTCTGTATCTGGTGATCTATCTTGTGAGGAAGGAGGGGGAGTGAGGGGGAAACAGCCCTACAAACAGCGCCTACTTATATAAGTTCCCTCCGTCATAAGCAACAAACATGAACTATACACATATTTCTCTTTCTCCTTCTGTCTTTTTATAAACATATATATCTATAAATAAATATGAACATATATGTATATGTATATATATATATATATATATATATATATATATATATATATATATATATATTTATATATACATGGATTCACTTCAGCAGCTCGAAATACTGAAATCTCGAATTTCAGTATCTCGAGCCCAAGAAGTGGAATCCACAAAACAACAAAAACTAAAAATCGCGAAATTCAAAACCTCGAATACCGGAAGTTTTGAATTTTGTGTTTTTACTACACATACACACACACACACACACACACACACACACACACACACACACACACACCATCCACCACACAAACAAACACAATCACTCTACTACATGAAAGCAGGAGGGCAAGCACCCCTGTACCCTGCATGTGGGGGGGCTGCATCCCCCACAGCCCACCTACTTAAATATTCTCACTCCGTGGTTGCACTACATACAAAACACACAAAACACCACCACACAAGCTACATTCTCCTCGCACATGCACATCACAGCAACAAAACACACTGACACACACCACAGCCCCTACCCAAACCTCTTAACACACACACACACACACTTACCTGAATACATAACCATAGCAGAACTTTAGAAGAGCAAAATTCAAAACCTCCGTTATACGACGTTTTGAATTTCATGCTTCTAAACTTTCGCGATTATGTGGATTCAGCTTCTTGGGCTCGAAATAGTGAAATTCGAGATTTCAGTATTTCGAGCTTCTGAACGAAACCCATATATATCTATCTATCTATATATATATATATATATATATATATATATATATATATATATATATATATATATATATATATATATATATATATATATATATATATATATATATATATGTATATACATATGTGTATATATATATATATATATATATATATATATATACAGATTCACTTCAGAAGCTCGAGATACTGAAATCTCGAATTTCAGTATCTCGAGCCCAAGAAGTTGAATCCACAAAACAATGAAAACTAAAAACCTCGAATTTCAAAACCTCGAATACCAGAGGTTTTGAATTTCGCGGTATTACTAGAAAACTAAAAACTTCAAGTTTCAAAGACTCGAATACCGGAGGTTTTGAATTTTGTGGTTTTACTACACACACACACACACACACACACACACACACACACACACACACACACACACACACACACACACCATCCACCAAACAAACACACACAGTCACTCTACTACATGAAAGGTGGGGGGCAAGCCCCCTTGCACCCCCATGTGGTGAGCTGCACCCCCCACACCTCCCGTACTTAAATATTCTCACTCTGAGGTCGCACTACATACAAACACACACAAAAACCCACCACACAAGCTACATTCTCCTTGCATACACACATCACAGCAACAAAACACACTAACACACACCACAGCCCCTACCCAAACTCCTTAACACACACACTTACCTAAATACATGACCGTAGCGGAACTTTAGAAGTGCGAAATTCAAAACCTCCAGTATTCGAGGTTTTGAATTTTGCGCTTCTAAACTTTCACTATTATGTGGCTTTGGTTTCTTGGGCTCGAAGTACTGAAATTTGAGATTTCAGTATTTCGAGCTATTGAAGGAAACCCATATATATGTATGTATATATATATATATATATATATATATATATATATATATATATATATATATATAGGTCTACTTCTACCCATCGAAAATAAATATACTTTATTGAATTTTTGATAGACAAGTCCACTTTAGTGAAAGTGCATTTAAACGAAAATGCAATTTCATGAAAAACACTTCACTGAACTACTAAATAAATAAATAAGACAAATACAGCAAACACATTTATGCAGGAGGCAAGCCCCCCTGCACTTCCACACCCCTGCTACTTATAACTAACTCCGCAATCGCACTACAGTGGAGAAAAGGAAATATTCTCTTATCCTCACTGTTCTATGATCTAGAACAACAAGCTATCGAAACATTAAAGTTTCCCCTCCCATACATCATTTCAGAATCAACGCACCTGCAGCACCACAGGATCCTGGAGCCGGCGACCACTCTTTGCCAAACTGTTTTTCAAGAAAGTGCATTTTTGTTTAAATACACTTTTGCTAAAGTGGACTTGTCTATCTGAAATTTGATAAAGTGTATTTTTGATGGGTAGAAGTAGACCCATACATATATATATATTTCCCTTGCATTTGACAGAACGTACATTTGTTCAACAAATGCTGGAGTGTGTGGATATATCGATTGTATGAAATGTCAATACAAGTAAGAGGGGTTGGAGGGGTGGGCATGCATGTGTGTGTATATGTGAGTTAGGGTTAGGGTCGGGAATGAGTTTAGGATGGGTGTTGTGTGTTTGTGTGCCAGTTTGTGTATTTTAGGGTAATGGTAAGGGCTAAGTTCGGGAATAGATGTAGTGTGCTGTTTGCATGTGTGTTTGTGAATGTTTGTGTGTCTGACTGTCTTTTGTGTAGTGGAAGTGTTACAGTAAGGTTTTAATGATGATAAGGTGCAGGGTTATGTTTGGGGGACAGGCAATGTTAGGGTTATGGTTAACTCCCATTACGAAGCTGGTGCCCCATTAATTAATGCTGCTAGCAGCTAAGTTTGCCCAAGTAACAGCTACAATCTCGAAAATCAAATTGAGCATGCACCAGTGATCCACCCACACCAGTGAGACTGCTAAGTCAAGAATTATGGCCCTGACCATACATTCTAACTGAAAAAAGCCACTTCTCTTACGCTGGCATACTAATAGACTACATACTTACTGTCAGGCCAAATCAACCCTTGCTAGTCACCTCCTTCAACAGAGAAGAAAGTTACCTCCTCTGTGACAGAAATACCCGAGTTCTGATTAATGAACTCCCAGCTGATTGCCTGGATGCTACAGACTGAAGTATACAACACAATCTGTAGTGCCAAAGAGAGCAAAGCAAAATGAAAATTAATGATAAGTACTTTTCAGGCTTTAGAGAGGTATGTACTACAAAAAATATCAAAGCAAAATAAAAAAACGCATTTTTAAGGTTCAAGTCCTTTAATTGGTTCTATTATTTATTTTCAAGGACATTTCTTTTCTTATCTGTTCATTCAGGCACTAGTGAATCCTCAGTAAACAACAAGTAGACAGCACAGGTAAGCTGGGGTCCAAATGGAGAGATGAAAAGTCAGGAAGCAAAGGAGAGTAGTAGTGCTGAAAATGGATTCATCTTCAAGTCTTGGTGAGTAGCTTCACGAGGTGGACCCTGTTTTCACAAAATCTCACAAAGGCGACACTGCTATATAGACTGTATTTATATAGCATATATCATGGACAGAGAAGTAGGTCAAAAATTAAAAGAGAGAGCTGGGTGCACAAGACCCAGGATAAAAAAGGTGTGCAATCCTGGTAGGCGCACTGCTGCCTGGACTGGAAAAAATCACAGTGCAGAATCCTCAAAATATGGGGCCAGGCCCAGGGGGGATGGCCCCCTTGCTGTAGAAGGAAGTAGCAGTCCACAAAAATCACAAAATCTGATAGGCCAAAGAAGAGCCATAAAGATGATAGAGTGGACTACTGAGGATAAGAAAGAAATTATGTATTGTTACCATTATGAAAAAGTCCAGGATTTCCAGACACAAGATATACAAAATGATTAAGAGAGGAATTAGAGGAAAGAAAAATACTTCCACAGGAAATACTGTCAGAAGCTTCAAATGAAAATTTGTGTTCATTAATACCATAGATTTCTAAAAAAAACAGCATATGGATCAAGAAACTTTGCTCTGTTTGGAAAAAGAAGCATCTAAGGAAGTGCGAAAGTATAAACAACAAAGTCTAGAGATATTTGAAAAGTATAAAAAAGAAATATGGACATGGGAAAGAAAGAGAGATTTGATATGGTGCAATATTTATGCAAATGAGAAAGCCAAATTAATCAATATAAAAAAGGCAGCTCCAAAGATATTTGAAGAGAAATACAGGCAAAGGCATCTGGATATAGAAAATTTCACAATAAAAATATAATATCACAAAGATGGGACATAGAAAAGAAAATCAGTAAAGTAGAAGTTAAAAAAATAGAAGTTGAAGTTATGGAGTGCCTCCGAAGTGCAGGATTTGGTATAGAAGGTCTAACACAGACTAAATCACAGCATGATGGAGTGAGTCCCCAAAGTAAGGAGAAACAGGAAGATCAGGATACATCTGAAGAAGAATTCTGGACATAGGGAAAAAAAAGAGATTTAATATGGTGCAATATTTATGCATATTAGAGCAAAACTAACCAATATAAAATGAGTAGCATCAAAGATATTTGAAGAGAAATACAAGCAAAGAAATCCAGATATGGATAACTTTACAATACAAAAAAATAAGAAGACAAAGAGGAAAAGTAGAAAAGGAGATTAGTAATGGAGAAGTTAAAAAAATAGAAACTGAGGTTATGGAGTACCTGCAAAGTGAAGGATTCAGTATAGAAAATTTAATGCAGAAAGTACCACAACAGGATAGACTAATGGATATCCAAATTAAGGGGAAACCAGTGGAACAGGAAGCAATTGGTCAGGTGCCATATCACGATATTTTGGAGCCTTTCACAGGAAACCATTATAAACATTAACTTGAAGCTAGACAGCAAGGAAATTAGCAGGAAACTGTGGAAACTCTGATACAGTCAATGTTGAGGAGTGATAGGTCAGTGAGTTTCCATAGGACAGAGCAATGGATGGCACAGGATGAAATAGAAGAGAAAGCATCTCAGAAAGATGCTATAGAATTTTCTATAGAATGCCCACGAGAAATGGAAAACAAGGGATGTACCCTCGGTTTGGAAGAAAATAAGTAAGAGAAGAGTTGCTTAATTTAATAGACATAGATAGATATATTAAGATCAATGAGAGAAATAGGCTGTAGAAGGTCAATAAAACCAAAAAAGTCAGAAGTCTGATAAAACAAATGACTGCAGTAATTGCGAGCATTCTTCATTTCAATTTATTATGTGCGTTTGTTTATACACACATATTCTATGTACATACAAGCATCTATTTTATATTTCTATACAATGTAGGTGCTATCGAGTTTGTGAATATTGTTTTGTGTTTATTATATATGCTGAGTATAAGCAACAGTGTTTCCTATGCTTTTCATGGAATGAAAAGGGTTAATGGTTCCATAGCCAACATTACCACAGCGTTCACGCTGATTGGTTAATTCATCCCCATATGTTTTGTTTTATAAAAAGTGTTTAATTTATTGTTTTTATGCATCTGAGGAAGTTTAATTGAAATAAACAAAAAGCGCTTTATGCACTTTTAAACTACTTGTCCTTACTTGGTTACCACTCTAGTGTCATTTTATTTATTTTATAGTCCAATAACTTGTCGTATAAACTATACATGGGAATTGATGCTGACAGAGTTTATAGTCATTTAGAAGAAAACTCAATTATGGCAGGAGAACAAAAGGGCAATAAAAGAAAGTCATATAGAATAAGGGATCATTTGTTGTTAAATAATGTCATACTGGAGAACTGTACAAGGGAAGAAGTATTGCATAGATTGACTGCAAAAAAGCATTTGATAGTATCCCACATTCATGGATAAAAGAGTGCTTAAAAATGTATAAGATACATCCTACACTGATTGACTACATTACAGTGACCATGAAACAGTGACAGACCACTTTGCAATTAAGCGATGATAAAGGACAGATTACTATCCCAGGGATAAAAATTCAAAGGGGGGATATTCTAGGGTAACTCTCTATCACTGTTGCTATTCTGCCTTGCCATTAACTCATTAATCTTGTTTACGTAACAGCTTAGGCCATGGCTACAACATGGCTCCTAGAAAACAACAAAGTGTAAAGACTTCTCATCTTCTCTTTGGCGATGATTTAAAGCTGTATAGCATCATCAGATGAGGAACTGAAAGCACAGCTGCAGGTTGTCAAAACGTTTTCAGATGATATAAGAATGTCATTTGGTCTTGACAAGTGTGCAAAAGCAACGTTTAAAGCTGGAAAACTGCAGCACCAGGAAAACATCAGTTTGCGACAAGAATGTGATATAAAAGGACTGGAGCAAGAGGGAGTGCATAACTATCTGGGAATTGAAGAAGGATCAACAACAAAACATGAACAAATGTGAATAAAATTTAGTAAGGAATACTTTAGAAGACGTAAATTAATCCTGAAAACAGCATTGACATCTAGGAACAAAATCCAAGCTATAAACTAATTTGCTCTTCCTGTCCTAACTTATAGTTCATAGGTTCATAGGTTCATACTAGGCTATCTGCCCAGGGCATTTATAAGCCTAGCCAGAGTGTGTTTGGCTTTCGCCACCCATTTTAAATTAATTTTGCTATGCCTTTTTTTGAGGTTAGTATACTGTGCCTCTGTCTAACAGTGACACAGAAGTGATAGCCGGGGTAAACCTACGATCTCCCATCCACTCATCAAGATTCCTCTTGAAGAGAGTCAATGTGGGACTCTGCCTAACCTGGACTGGGATTTTATTCCACAGTGAAGGGAGCCTCTGGGTTATGAATCTGTCCCTCCAGCATGTCCTATTTATTTCAGTGCTGAGGTTCAAGTCTCTCGAGCGTAGCTCGATGGGATTGGATTTTCTGAGGTGCAGCATGTCCATTAATTCGGGTTAGACATGGCTTTATCGTCAGGCACAGATCGCCTCTGAGCAGGCGGTATGCCACTGAGTAGAGCTGGAGTTTCTTTAACCGGGCAGCATATGGCATCTGTTTGAGCCCTTTGATCCTCTTGGTGAGGTACTTTTGGGGTCTTTCCAGTTGCTGCAGGTGTCTGGTAAGGTACATCCCAAAGGGGCATTGTACTCAATTATGGGCCTGATGAGGGATGAGTAAAGAGGTATGATGACCTCCCTGATCTAGATGTGAATCCCTTCATGATTAGGTGGGCTATATAAAATGTTTTTCTAACCACTTTGGCCACGTGGTTGTCAAATGAGAGATTGCTATCAACTTGGGTCCCCAGGTCCCTAATGACTTCTTCTGTACTTAATGGATTACCACCTATGTGGTAATTTGTGGGCACTTTGTTTTTGCCAAAGGAGATGACTATACACTTTTTGGCGTTTAGCTTGAGGCCATGGCTCTGGCACCAGTTGTCTGTTTCTATGAGGCCCTTTTGGAGGATGCTTGTGTCGGCTTGAGAGTTGATTATGGCACCCAGTTTGTAGTCATCTGCGTACTTGGTCAGCCACAGTCCTTCCGTGTTGGCCTGTACCGCCGAGAAATATATACCGAACAAGAGAGGTCCCAGGACTGAGCCTTGTGGGACGCCACTTGTAACTGGTTTGGAGTCTGACATGGCTCCAGCAATTCTAATCATGTGGGTTCTGTCCTTGAGCCAGTTTGCAACCCATCTAGTGACATAGGGGTTTATATTTAAGCTGGTGAGCTTATCTATAATGCCCGAGTGGGGTATTGTATCGAAGGCTTTTGCGAGGTCCAGGTAGTGGACCAGTTTTGGAGTGATTGACTTGCCCCAAAACATGTTGGATAGATTAGATAGGAAAACAAGAAGGATGCTTCATGCTCACCAAATGATTTATAAATATCAGTCTATACCAAGATTATATATTTCCCGTTCCGAAGGAGGGATGGGCCTCCTTGAAATTAATTACATGTATATATCTGCAATTGTGGGACTACACACATCTCTGCTGACCTCATAACACCCCAAATGTAGTGAAAGTTTTGAAACATGAGGAGAATAAATCTAAGATGACTTTTCTGCTTAATTTAGCAGAAGCATATCAGCGTCAAGCAGGAATGGAAATCAAACCAGAAGTGGATAAAAATCAGGTAGCAACTGAATGTGCCAAAAAGCAAAAGAAAGAATATAAGGTGAAGGACCAGATGAGAAGGCAAGAAATGTGGAAAAAACATAAATATAGTTGCAAATACAGAAAACTTCTGGAAGAACCTCATGTTGATCAGGAATGAAAGTAGGAAAGGTTAAGGAGAGGCGAATTCAAACCAAGAGATGAAAGGTTAATATTGGCAGCCCAAGATAGTGTGCTACATACATGCTGGTTTACAAAGTCCATTGAACATGTGGGAGAAACAGACAAATGTAGGTTTTCTAAAACCTAATTGGAAACAGTCACACATCTTGTTGCTGGTTGTGACATACTAATGGCAGAAGGACTGTATACTGAAAGGCATAATGATGTGGAAAGACTGTTGCACTGGGGATTGTGCAAACATTATGGTAGTGAAGTGGCTGAAAAACACTAGAAACATGAGCCACAAAGCATCATAGAAAATTATGAAGTTTATATCACATGGGATCATCCATTACCAACAGTTCAAAAGATAGATACTAGAAAACTGGATATAGTGATCCAAGAAAAGAAGACAAAAGTAGCATTTATCATTGAAATCATCACACCCAGTGACTAGAGTGTCCTGTGTACAGAGAGACACAAAGTCATAAAATATCAGGATCTGCAGGCAGAAATGAGAGCAGTGTGAAAGAAAGATACCCAGACAATTCCAATTGTAGTAGGAGCAACAGGTCTTATAAAAAGATCCTACAATTGTATTTAGGTATGTTACCAATCCATGTAACTCTCTACAAATTGCGGAAGAAGTTATTACTGGGCACACTACCGGTGCTGGGAAGAGCACTTTTGGATGACATCAAAGACTGAAACAATACTAATTTCATGAACTTTAATCGTACTTAGTAATGGGGTCCATTCCTGTCATGGTATTAGAAACCCAAAAGATTTGGAGAAATAGCTTTCTATTGGAGCTTGAAGTTACTCTTGCAGTATTGTTAAACATGGGTATAATTCTTCATCTGAATGAGTGGAAATATTCTGCACATCCTGTAGCTGAAATAATATCATCTAGAATTTTGTCTTTTAGCAGGATTAAAGATGATTTTTGACTTTATTTTTATGCAGTCCGTAGCTGCCTTTGACAGAGAATTATGTTTTTTTTTCATCACCGCAGCTGCAAAATTTGTATACGCGATTTCCTTTTATTGGACTCTGTAAAGAATTTTATTATTGAAATTTTAAAACTGAAAGCAGATACAGTTCTGAAGTTATGGCTTTTATGGGATGCATTGTTTAAATATTTTAACAGTGGCAGAAAGAAGACAGGTTTCATTTTAATTTGCTCTTAATGTCACCAAGTCTGATCCCTGGGTTTTATATGCATTTACAGCAACATACAAACCTATTAGTCAACTGTGAAAAGGTGAAGAACACTCCTATGTCTGACCTACTGTAGGCTTCAAATAGTTTCCATTCTACATCTGCCAACATTCATCAACTTTTCTCATGGTTCTGTCTGCTGCATAGTTGCAAGACTGAAGAATGCATCCTGCTGAAAGGTTTGTTGGGTAGAAAGGTTGTGATTTTTAACCTTTATAATCATTCTTCCATATGCACTAATGCATATCCTAGGCACTCTTTATTTTATACTAACATTTGTAACATCAAGAGGAAAAGTATTAAAGCACACATATTTGTTTACTGGTGAACTACATTGTCTAGCCATAATGTCTGCAGTTTGTACTAATACTGTATTCCATTAACTTATTGCAGCATTACTTTCAGATAAATATTTTCACTATTCTATTATTTTGAAGAAAATTATTTATTAAGTGTGAAAAAATGTATCTAGTGTAAACACTGCTAACCAAAGGTTGAAAGGTAAACAATGCGACTTGTCAATCATAAAAACGCATTAATCTTGATCTATCCAGCAAAGTGCTAGTTACTAATTTGAGGTTTTGCAGTCTTTATTATCTTAGGGTTGGTACTGAAAAATAAATCTCTTTTTGCTTCAAGCCATCTGCTGCTTTTCTCTATATGTTGAAAACCATGTTGAAATATAGGGTGGTTTAAGTTTTGTTACATTTCCTGCTGATGTTTATGACTTACACAAGAATCAACACACATAACTGATGTATCGTGCACTATCTCTATTCTATCATGCTCTAATTTCCTTCACTGTTGTGATCCCACCACCGCACACACACATACACAGTAGTATCCCTTTGTAGTTCAACAACATGTCTTCACTGACCTGTGGTCCAGTCCCCACTTTAATCTATTAACTGACATTAAGGATGATTTTATAGATATCTGATTAGATATCTGTTCATGAATCATAACATGTAAGTATGGGATCTATCTGGCAATACAGCACAGCTTATTTGACAAGAATTAAAATCAATTTGAGTATATTACTTCCATTTTATAATATCTCCAAACAAAAATCCAAGCTGAAAGAGTGATCTAAATGGTCAAAAACTTTCTAATGAAATGTTATTCATTGAATCGCATAGTCTGCTACCTCTCTCTACTAAAACACAAAAATATATACAGGCTGTGGGACTTTAATTAGCACAAATATTGACTGGGAGGAGCTTAGAACACTTTCCAACATCATTTGCTTTGCTAGTACCCAAAAGCAGACAACTAGCATTATAATTTCGTCAAAGATCACCAATGAAATGAAATCACTTTTTGTCTAGTCATTAATCAGCCTTTCAGTTTTAAATGAGAGACAGAGTGAAAGGCAAAGAGCATATTTGTGTGTGTGTGTGTGTGTGTGTGTGTGTGTGTGTGTGTGTGTGTGTGTGTGTATGCGTGTGCTTGTGAGTGTATAATGTTAGGTCAAAATGCAAAAAATAAATTTCAGATTCAATCTGCTGTAATTACTGAATTCACACATCAAAGATAATAGCTACTACAAATGGATGATGTGTAACTGCGTGGAAGATCAACAGACATTTACAGATATAAGGGAATATGTTAAATATTCAAAATCAGGGCCTACTAGCTTAGCGCAAAACCTAAGTGGAGTTTATATGTTTGCGCGGTGAGCAGCTGAGCTAATTACGTATGCATGCTGTGCATCTGGTTTAAACATAAACAAGCACAGTTTCATGGTTAGTAACAGTGGTGTCAGCCAGGAAACCATGTAAATCAACACCTGCAGACATGTAGACATGTATACCTGTTTACCTACGGGCAAACTAGGTGGTCTGCGGGATTGTGCGGAAAGCCACAAGGACTAACAGGGTTTTTAATAAAGCAATGTATATAGTTCCAACACAACGCATGAAAGTGTATACTGTGCAGAGTAGTGTAGGAAACCTGTGACAGGCATACTGAATAAAAGTTATGTAAATGATCTGTAAGGGTACATAGACTGCATTATAAATAAATAGTCAGGGGCAAGTGTGTATATTGAAAAGGGATACACAGATAAATTGCAGGAATGAACACAGGGAAAGAGGACAGGTGAAACATGGCAATGTATAGCAGATGAGAATATGTCAGTGAAGACAGTTGTAGCCTGAACAGTAATCAAATATTAACATGATATAGTATGGACTACACAGTCATTGTATATTATGTGACTGTCACAGGGTGAAATATCAATGGAGTGGATACTTTGTGATATAAGCATCCTGACATAAACAATGGACAGAACACATATATCAGGGATGGCATATACAATAGGGATTATGCACATATTGTGAAGCTGTGCAAAATGAGTTGCCTAAAAATGAATGTATTGTCAGCATAGGTCTCAACCAAGTGTGACACACTGTAACAGGCCCATGGACAACTGTAGACAGAAGCACACACAGTTAGGGACAATATGCATTGACTACAAAAAAACATTTGATGGTATCTCACATTCATGGATAAAAGAGTGCTTAAAATGTATAAGATACACCCTACACTGACTACATTACAGTAACCATGAAACAATGGCAGACCACTTTGCAATTAAGCCTTAATAAAGGACAGATTATTATCCCAGGGATAAAAATTCAAAGGTGGATATTTTAGGGTGACTCTGCCACCATTGCTATTCTGCCTTGCCATTAATCCATTAAGCTGTTTACTTAACAGCTTAGTCCATGGCTATAATTTGGCTTCTAGAAAAGAACAAAGTGTAATGGCTTCTCATCTTCTCTTTGTCAATAATTTAATGCTGTATAGCTCATCAGATGAGGAACTAAAAGCACAGCTGCAGGTTGTCAAAACTTTTTCAGATGATATTGGAATGTCATTTGGTCATGATAAATGTCCAAAAGCAACCTTTAAAAAAAGAAAACTGCAGCATCAGGAAAACAACAGTTTGGGACAAGAATGTGATATAAAAGAACTTGAGCAAGAGGGAGTACATAAATATTTGGAAATTGATGAAGGATCAACAATAAAACATGAATAAATGTGAATAAAACTCAGTAAGGAATCCCTTAGAAGGCGTAAATTAATCCTGAGAACAACATTGATATTTAGGAACAAGATCCAAGCTATTAATCAGTTTGCTCTTCCTGTCCTAACTTACAGTTTTGGAGTGATTGACTGGCCCCAAAAAGTGTTGAATAGATTGGATATTAAACCAAGAAGGATGCTGCATGCTCACCAAATGAGTTATAAAAATCTGTATATACCAAGATTATATATTCACAGTTCCGAAAGAGGGATGGGCCTCCTTGAAATTGATTACATGTATAGATCTGCAATCGTGGGACTCCACACATATTTACTGACCTCATAAGATCCAAATGTAGTGAACAATTTGAAACATGAGGAGAATAAATCTAAGATGACTTTTCTGCTTAATTTAGCAGAAGCATATTGACGTCAAGCAGGAATGGAAATCAAACCAGAAGAGGATAAAAACCAGGCAGTAACTGAATGTGCCAAAGAAACAAAAGAAAGAATATAAGGTGAAGGACCAGATGAGAAGGCAAAAAATGTGGAAGAAACATAAATATAGTTGCAAGTATAGAAAACTTCTCAAAGAGCCTTATGTTGATCAAGAACAAATGCAGGAATGGTTAAGGAAAGGCAAATTCAAACCAAGAAATGAAAGGTTAATTTTGGCAGCCCAAGATAGTGCGTACGTACATGCCAGTTTACAAAGTCCATTGAACATGTAGGAGATACAGACAAATGTAGGTTTTGTAAAACCGAATTGGAAACAGCCATATATCTTTTTGTAGGTTGCAATGCACTAATGGCAAAGGGACAGTATACTGAAAGGCATAATAATGTGGTGAGACTGATGCACTGGAGATTGTGCAAACATTATGGTATCGAAGTGGCTGAAAAACATGGAAACATGAGCCACAAAGAATCATAGAAAATGATGAAGTTTATATTACATGGGATCACCCATTACTAACAGTTCAAAAGATAAATTCTAGAAAACCAGATATAGTGGTCCAAGAAAAGAAGACAAAAGTAGCATTGATCATTGAAATCACCACACCCACTTACTGCAGTGTCTTGCGTAGAGAGAGACACAAAGTCATAAAATACCAGGATCTGCAGGCAGAAATGAGAGCCATGTGGAAGAAAGATACCCAGACTAATCCAGTAGTAGTAGGAGCAATGGGTCTTATAAAAAGAATTTACAATCATATTTAGATATGTCACCAATTCATGTAACTCCATACGAATTGCAGAAGGAGTCATTACTGGGCACATTGTGGGTACTACGAAAAACACTTTTGGCTGACATCAAAGAGTTAAACAATACTAATTTCATGAACTTTAATCGTACTTTGACATAGGAATGGGGTACATTCCTGTCATGGTGTTAGAAACCCAAAAGACTTGGAGAAATTAAAAAGACATAATCAGAATAATACCACCAGTAAGCCCATGTCTTCCACATAACATATGTGACTGTGAGTGATCATAGATTTGTCATCAATCTGAGAGGAATCAAGCACATTCCTCAAAATGTGTTTGGAGGGACACTGTTATGCCTATATTAGAAATAATGAGCAATCCTGCCATGTTGACGGTTGTGCATACCACTTAGCCTACTCATAAGGGTGTGTTGTCCATATTATAATTATTCTTTGTATTTGTCTTCATAATGGAAACAATCATCCAATGAGTTTCATTCATCTACTGTGTCCCCATGGCTGTGGCATCAGTCCTTTGTGTGTGTTGATACTGTATGCATTATAACGATGCCACATTAGGATTCAATGATTGTCTACAATTTACATTCCTCCACAAAGCTGGTTGCAGAAAGGTCGTGTAAGTCAATTTTGATGCCAGATACTTAAATAATGGACTAGAAAGGGCCAACCACAGAGCCTGGAGGTATGGACCTGGTCACTGGACTCTAGATAGAAGTGACTTTACACATATTGTAACATATTTCTCTGTCATGTATGTGTTCTGGTTGCATTCCCCTGGTTACCCTCTTGAAGACAGCAAACAGATGTAACAGACATGATGTAGCCTGAACAAATGAAACGTGGGCTTAGTACACAGTCAGGATATCACCTGTATCCTTTTAGAGAAGGTTTATGATGACTGCTTGGCCTAGCTCACAGAAGAAGTGATTAAGGATGGGTTTATAAATCCATACATCAGGCAATGGTCCCCTTGAGTCAAAAGCTGCATGTTGCTGCACACCTCTTTATGGCAACATAGGATATTAAAGATGTGCATGTTACCAGTTTGATGAGTGTGCAAAGTGTAGCATTTGATGTTGTACTTCCAATGTGCAGCCATACATTAAAAAATGCAGCTTTGCAAACTGCTGCAAATGCAAACAGCTGTCCACATTACTACAAGTACTGGAAAATCTGAATGTGTATTGTAAGTATAAAGATGTGCATGGTATATAAGAATTTTTTTATTTATTTCTGTAGTGTAGTTGATATATTTGTGAAGAAGTATTGAAAGACCAAGTCTAAAGTGCATGGGTGGAGGTAAAAGATTGCTACAGTATAAATTTGAGTTCTTTTCTTAAAAAGAGCCTTCCCTTTGTTTGCATTTTAGATGTACTTTCATGGGATGAAGACTAAATAGACAGTAAAAATAAGTAATGCATGCTATGGTGCACTTTCCATAGTGCACCACCCAGCCACTGGGATGTGAATGCCACTCTGCACTTTCCATAGTGCACCACCTAGTAGCTGGTTTGTGCAATCAATGGCAAAGTGTTCGCACACATGAGATCCACATTTCTACTGCTATCCTGTTTGTGCATAGTTAAACAGCAAGCAAACACAAGCCCCATTGCTAAAATTATGAGAGTTCTGAGTACTGAGTTTAAGAAATATACCTGCTGCTTAGCTGACTCTGTGGAAACAGATGTAAATGCATTGATGCATTTCATTTGGAGTCCAGATGATATAGGGTTCAAATCCATGTGCATCTAATACTTTTAAATATGTATTGATATGCAATTAAATAATTGTTTATACAACATTCACTGTGTGTTAACTCAGCACAGCATGTTTAAGTGGCATTTCGTGAAGGTAACTACACCACCGAAGAGCCGTTCACCATCACTTGGCATTGTTACATGATGCCAAACTCTGCAGAGACACAGAGGACAAAAATATGTGTGTTGTGTGTGATTCTATTTTTGACCAGATTAAAGGTGTTAAAATGGGGTAGATAGGAAAGTGGGGTACAGTAAGGGGGAAGAACAAAAGGAAGTAATATAGGAATGTGCAGGAGGGAGGTAGCAAAGAATAATAGCTAACCACTTCTTCAACAGTGTAACATGAAAATATGTACAGAATATTAGCTGAATTTGGACTGTCACCTCAACAAAGAGGAGTGACAACAGTGCAGTCATGTTGTATTGCCAAGTGGACCAAATCAAGTGTGTCAAGAAGACATGCATGTGGAGAGCTATGTATGGGATGCTATTTTATTTATTTATTTTTTTGGGGGGGGGGCAGGTGCCCATTTTTTTTACTTCAGTAAGCAAGAAATGTTGGATAAGGGCCGTAGGTATTTCTGGGTCAGGTAAGTAGGATAGGTGAGGAAGCAAATGCAAACAAACAGAACAAGCAAGATAAAACACAGGGGCTGTGAGGGACATGACAGGTTATGGGACACCATGATTGGAGATAGGGAGGTGACAACAGATGACCATGCCCATCAAATATGGGGACAGGGAGAATCTAGTCCTCACCTGCAGGTCTGACATCACTGTCCCCTAACTCTGCTGGCTGTTGCTTGATATCTTTTCCTATGGATCATGCCTGTCAGCAGCCTCTTCATCTGGTGTAGGTGTGCACAAATAGTGCTGTGCACGACCCTACGCACTAACTCTGGCATCTGATTTTGTGATGCTGTTCTGCAAATTGTACTGCTTTCTTACAGGGTTTTGTAATGTGTGCATCCCTCCTAGACTCTTAGACCATCAAAGCTGGACTAAGCCATAAATAAAAGTTTGACAAAGGCCCAACAATGGGACGAGTTTTGAAACATTGCGGTCTTACAAACTTAGACAGTTGATGGAATAACAGGTTTTGCATTATTATTTTTATGTTTGTTCCGAGTGATGTGAAGTCAGAAACAAAATGTGTGTCATTATTTCCTAATTGCACTCTTTAATGATATGCCATTACAAACATGTGAGTCAAAAATGTGTCCATTCAGTGAAAATCTGTACATTTTAGACATAAGGCTTATTAGTTGATAGAGGGCACATATTCACATAAGTCAGTGCTGTCATATCTTGATTTAATTGCTGTAAAAAATCAGCCACCATATACTTACTTACATTACCAAATAAAAGTATGCAAGGATATTCCATTTATTTGTATTCTTGCACATTTAGTTTTCTATTCCAGGTTCAACACTTACCTTGGAAATCCAGCAGTTGCAACAGTTTTAGTTCAGGGCTGACTCTGTCTGATGCTAGTAGTACACAGCCATTAAATGGGTAAGTAAAGGTTGTGAGCTTTGTCTGGCATCAGCTGCTTCTTGGCAGTGTGTGGTCATATTGTCTACATCCACATTTGCCCACACCCACAGCAGCTGCTGGTTCCCCCTCTGACTTCTTACCTGTGGTGACCTTGCCAGTGGTAGTGGGATGTGTGGCCCTTTCCCTTGCAGTTCCTGCTGAAGCTGTTTTCTCAGGATAATGTTGTGGAGCATGGCAAAGACTGTGAATATTTCAGCATATGTATGAGGATTATGCTGCAGAGCTCCCCCAGATGTATCTAGGCATCAAAACCATGACTTAATCAACCCAAACACATACTCTATGATATTTCTTGTTTGAGTGTGTGTCTTATTACAGAGTTCCTCAGTTGGTGTGTGTGAATTTTTGATGGATGTTATCAGCAATGGTTCCAGTGTATAACCTTCATTCCCCAGTAAATGACCCCATGGGATATCACCCTAGTAAACATCTGATATAGTTAACAGTTGTGCCAGATATGTCAGTTGTGGTAACTGCCTGGATTGCCAGCATATACATTCAGGATGATTCCATTAGTGTTACACATGACCTGGCAGTTAATAGAGTTGTATCCCTTTCTATTTATGTGCACCCTTCCCTGTTCCCTGGGTGGTGCTTTGATTTCTACATGTGTACAGTCTATTGCACCCAGAATTTCAGGGTAGTATAGTACAAGGTAGAAATCCTGCTCTATCCTCAGCTCTACGGGGAAAATATATGTTCTCACTGGCATGTTGCAGTGTAGAATTTAGGAATTGATGGATGATCCTGGATGCTGATGCCTGTGACATCCCCAGCATGCCTCTTGTTGGTCTGTAGAAGGTTCATGTAGCTAACATTTTAAGCACTACTCATACCTTAGTCTCCACTAGTACTGGTTCCCCTCAGTTTGCCCTTGATCTCAGTTGAGGATGACAGAGGTCACAGAGTTCCTGTAGTGTGTCTCTATCCACCCTTTAGCTCTCTACATTTCCATGCAGATTATTAAAAGTTAAACAGGGTCCAAAAACCCTTCTCCTTCTTGGCCATTGTCTATTAGAAGCAGCAGCAGTATAGACATGGGCATGCTGCACATACACACGAATAAGAGCAACAGCAGCTCCTAACATTCTTTCTGTGTAGCCTAATTTCCATGACTGTATTCCAATAGGTTTTGGAATTTGCCTACATAGTTGATGTGAAATAATTGAACACACTGTTATCTGTGTTAGCATGCCTGGCAGGAGATTTGTGTATATTCTCAGATTAACTTGTATTGTATGCCAGCATGTCTACTTGTAAAAATGTAAATAAGTCAATGTTGTTTAAACAGAATGTTCAAAGAATCTGTCAGTGTTTTGATACATTTGTAATTGTGAGGGCTTGACAGGGAGATTCTAAGGTACAAACTCTGGAGAATCAGATAAACACTGAGTGATGTCATTAGAATGTTCCTGGTTGCTAATATATGAACAGCTGATTGACAGGAAAATAAACTTTTTTAAACAGCTGACTGCTATTTTTTAAAAAAGAGAGTTGAGGCTGTTAAGCTGTGCAGTTAGTCAAGTACTGAGTAGTTTGTGAAGAGCAGCTGTTTTGAAGATTTGCAGTCAGTGGACACCCATGAAAGAAAACTCATCAAAAACTATAAGCCTGCCTTTGTCTTGCTGTTAAGTTTTAGATAAGACCAGGGACAGCATTATCTAGTTAGATTAGGAAAGTTTAGTTATTCAGATAGAGTTTTTCTAGAATGATGGACTTTTATCCTACAGTTTAATTTTCATTTCTGGTGATTGAGTTCTGGTGTTCATTGAAAACTATTGATTTACATTCTTGTAATCATTGTACTTATTATTAAATGTTTTTCATTATTTTCCATTATGACGGGAATCTTTTACAATAAAAAGTGGGGATGTAGTAAACAAAACTGAAACACTTGAATCGAACTGGTTAGAAGCTTTCAGCTGACAAATCACCTGGCCTTAATTGTGTGCTTCCATTGAGACCCATTTTGAAGGGAAGGAGACATTCCCATTGATTCGTTACATTTTATTATTTATTCTCTGATTTTATAGTGTTTTGTGAACCTGATGAAGGGGAAACCAGAAGGCACTAGTTACTTCTTGGTTTTACTTTATTAAACTGTTTTATGGTCTTCGGAGTGGTGTTCCACATGTTTATTTGTTTTATTGCCTTTGTGTTCTACCACTGTGGACCTTTAATTCTTGTTGGCCTATTTTTTATCATTTGAGTATTTCAAATGTCACATTTTGTTTAATTTCTCCAAATGCTTCTGTTTTTTTACATACTCTGGTGGAGTAAAATAAACCAAAAACAATGAGCAGACTAGTGCAGTAATAAACACCAACCTAACACAAAACTGCACCAACAGATACTACTGAGAACCACCAGCTTCAAACCAGTTAGGCAAATGGCAGTATTAATCCATGCAAATGTAAATGCTTGACAAAATATTTGTTGTTTTAATGCCACACACTTTAAATACCACAGCATTTTCATCTGCCAACCACCATCATCAGAATAAAATCCAAAGTTAACTAACCTCTGTTTATACACATACATAAATTGATTAATTGAACAACCACTAATAAACTGATGAAATCATTAAACACTTGGTTCCCTAACTTAAATTGTATTTGCATTCATAAAAAACTTCATAGAATGTTACTAAAATGTTCTTATAGCAATGGATTCTAAAAGTTCTATTATGTTATGTTATACTTTTATTTACATATATAAATTAATAAAGTACTAAAAAGCAAATAGAGCACTAAAAACCACAATAAAGGTGTATCGAGGAAAAAAACAAGAAATAAAAAATGATAAAGCACACAAAACGTATAAAATATATATATATAATTTTTTTGTGTATATGTATTTGTATATATACCTACAATCTAGCAGTGCTAGGTTTTTAGACTAGGCTATAAGTATATAATCATTAAGTCCTGTTAAATTATCAGCATTTAGTATAAGTTGCCAATATAGTTCCCAGTACTCGATTTCAAATTCCCAGGGTCCACTTATGTGTTTAAAAATTTCTCCTTCATGAAAAAACAAAATTATTATATAAAATAATATTCATAAATTCTAAAATAAGTTTAATAACTTGTTTACTGAAGAAGTGACATTCTAATGGAACATCTATAATCCAGTTCATTCCTTCTTCATGAGGTATAGTGGAAAAAAGAACTACAGTATATACTGTAACAAAAATTAAATCATCTTTGTACAGGGAACAATATGCTCTTTGAAAAAAAAATCCCAACAGTCCTTTTAAATATAGTGGTTATTATTGCTAAATTGTTTAAGTTTATGATCAATAAACATTGACAAGGGATGGGGTTTTGAACCATTTGCTGCCACTATTGATCTCAAAGGTGGGTTGCAAACATCCTTATAAATCTTGGGAATACTAAATTTTAATGGCACCAGTGCTCTTTCCACTTTTATGAAACAGTAAAATTCCTCATTCATAACTCCTTGTGAAAGATGATCATTCAAAATAAAGTTTACATCAGAATATATTATATTAATCTCATTTTTTGAAACTAACACATATTTATCACTACTGCATAAAATGATTTAACATTTTACCAGCATATTCAACTGCATCCATTTCCTGCAGCATGGCTGAGCACCTGCAACAAGCTCCACACATGTGCAGGAAGCCAGTTATGTTAGTTTGGAGACAATTGTCCATAATTAGCCATCTGAAAACAGAGTTGCTGTTAATCATTTATTTGCAGCAGCAAACAGAGAAATGTAGGGATACTGTAATTCACACCTTAAATTGCCATTGGAGCCATATAATACAGTATCTATATTTCATTGTGTTGCCATCCACTGCACAAATGGGGTCCCCATTTGTTTTGGTCTTTGCATGAAGGCTGAGAGATTTTTGGGCATCAGATGTCTGCCATATTTCTTGAGCTCTTTGAAAGTGAGACAATTATGAGTGGAGAAGGTAAGGATGTGCTCCTTTTAGAGCACAGAGGTAGTCTGAAGAGGATACCAACATTTTTCTGGACATCCTCCATAAGCAGTACAGGTGGAGACTCCTGCAGAAAGGCTATACTGGGTCAGGGTATAAGGTTGATGAAAAGAATATATTAGGCAAAGCTGTCTCCCATGTTACCAGCATGTCACACATGGAGAACGATTGATGCAAGTTTGACCTCACTGGCCAATAGGAGGCTGAAATTATGGCATGATCATCGCCATTGTACTAAAAGGATACATCCTTTCACTAACCAAATACTCCGCCAATGTATGCCACTATAACATTTTTCATTATACCCTTTTTTTATTTCCAGCCCATGCAGTGATTGAAAAGAACAAGGAGATGCCTAGAACAGACCACAGTGTCAAAGAGAGAGTCGGGGTAAATATACTTGTTGTGACAGTTTTGTCCTTTTGCATGGTAACAGTTGTAGCCACTAAAAGTAAGTCTTTATAACATTTATACAGCAGTACCACATCTGTCAGTACTGATATACATTAATGGGATTAGTATGACTGTGCAATGGTAGAGCTATGATAATACATACCATCCACTCGCCATAGAGGAGGACATGTTAAGTGTATGAACACTGAAATTGTTAGGATGGATGTGGGCAGAATGTTCCCTTCAAGAAAAAAAAAAGATTTTGTTGTGGTATATGTGTCATTCCAATAATATCAATGTATCACTCCAAGGTCCATATATGTAATTTACATACTTTGTATTTGGATGGGCATTTCATAATATAAAATAGACATATCTGACCCTTGTCTTTTAAATGTGCTTGATATACTTATTGTGCTCAACACGTTTTTTATTTAATGTACATTTCTTGACATAACTGAAATAGCTTCACTGGCCACAAGCTCAGATATGCTTTCCTGATAAATAGCTCCAACAGTATGGTGTTATATCAGACTATATGTCAAGATGACTTTTGGCTTAGGCACTCCCTAGAAATGTAGTACTCAGAGAAACAGGTTGATGACATACTTGTGTAAGTCATACTATTAAAAGGATATTTTGCTTCACTGTGTGAGTATTAACATAGCTAAGAATTCAGTTTCACTGTTTTTAGTATGTCTTTTCCACAACCTCATTTTTCTATCCTTTCTGTTTCATACATTTATTTTTTCCCCATTTCTTTTACTATTATATGCAGCAGCATAGCAACCTGCATTGACAACACCAGCATGACCACCCTCCCCCAGGGTTTGCAGCAACAGTACCACCACCATCACTGCCAAAAGCACCCATGCACATCTGAGCCCCAGTCTGCCACAGTTGCCTTCACACCTCCTGCCCTACCTGTACCACCACCTGCATCAGGCAGCCCTGCACCATAAGGTGGTGCAGTGGTTACCACAGGTAGCAGTGCAAATGGATGTGACACTTTTGTCACCCATCAGGAGCTGGCAGAGCTTAAGGGAGAGACAACAGGCAGGAGATTGGATGCCATGCTCCATTGACTCACTGATTAACATCCCTTTCCAGCACTGTCTCCGTCTTCTGGGGCAGGACCCATTGGTAATGGCACATATGGTAGAAATTACATGTAAGCTGGTAGAAACTACATTTATGAGCACCCAAATCCTATCCCCAAACTCAGTGTTCCCCTGCCCCCTTTTTGTGTCTATGCATATCCCTGTATGTTATACAATCCTCCCCTTACCACTATTTTTTTCACTGTCTGTCTGATGCCTCCTATACCGTTAAGTTCCCCCATTATTCAATGTGCTACCCCACAACCTGTCAGTCACTGGATATTTCAGTAATTAGATAACACTAAATTCTATTAGCTATAAACATGCATGTTTCTGCCATTTTTTTTTTCGACTACTCGGTAAGTGGTTACAGAAAAAGTGTCAAAAAGTAAATGACTGAAATGTGCATGTCTATAGCAAATGGAGTTTGGATTTTTGGTCTGAATGTACCCAAAAAGATTTAAAAAGTGAAAAGTCATGGACATTCAAAAGCAATGTAGTTGAAACACTGTTATGTCTTTAAAGGAGAACTGCACACACAAACTGAAAAAATATGTTTTTCAACATATCTTGAACTTTTCTGCATTACTAATGTTTCTGTATCAAAGTAAGTAGTTATTAATATTTTCTAATTTGCTATACTCCAACATGCTGCCATGGGTAGCATGACTTTATTTTACAGTCAATGCCTTTGCCTTCCTGATGTCATTTTAGAGGATCAAACATGAGGATCATTTACTGTGATTTTCTCTCTCTCTCTCTCTCTCTGTCTCTCTCTCTCTCTCTGTCTTTCTCTCTCTCTCTCTCTGTCTCTCTCTCTCTCAACATTTTACAATAGCATTGTGACTACGTACTTTTGACTGTTAGCATCAATCTGCATTTTAATTACTTTGCTTCCTATTATTTTCATTAGTGGCTACTTATTTTACAGCAATTTAAGAAATATTTTAATGACAGGCTTGAAAATGCAGCTCATTTAATTGTTCTTTTCAAAGTTAACAACTGTAGTTCAGTGCTGAGGTGTGAGAAATCTGACCCTTATGATTAATAGATGTTACTGGGCTGAGATGTTTTATGTTGCTTTCACAGATTTAAATATTTTAGTTAAAATTAGAATCTTTGATGATAATCTTCCTTCCCCAGCTCATTGACCTGTCTCAACAAAACACTGTATGCAATGCAAAAATTCTGTAATAAAACACCAGAAGAAACATGCACTTTTACAAAAAAATACAGAGAAGAAAAATGTAGAATGAAATACTGATAGAAAATAATAAAGGTAAGATGAAAATATTCCCCAGGATTCACTAATCCTCCGTGTAAGACTAGAGTAGTCTTACACGGAAACACCAGTGTAAGAGTAAGACGGCAGCGCGCCATGCATATTAATGAGGGTGCGCTGCCTCAACTCAAAGGCTAACACAGAGCATGCACGAGTGCAGGGGGCATGTCGGACTGCCGAGCAGTCCAAAAATCAACGCCCTTGCAAGTTTCACAATTGGGAAATGTTAACTGACATGAGCGAGTCCACTCAAATGTATACATACCCAACACCACACTCCCCCACATTCTAAACCCCAGTACAATTATAAAATGTAAAACTTTTATTTTTTTTTATTATTCCCGATAAAGCTGCCCGTATTTGCGCATGTTTGCGCGGGTTTTCCCATTGCTTAGCTACAGTTAGCAGTCGAGAAATTGATGAGGAGAATAAGAGACATATATGCAAATTAAGCAAAATAGCAATAGCGTAGTGGTAGAACCTTCGCACAAAGAGGAGGCATTCCCGGTTCGAGTCCCACCACTCCCCTTTTTATTTTCTGTTGGAAATCTGCATATGAAAAGAATACCTGACATTTATCATTGAAATTGTAGTAAAAAGCATTGAAATGGCCTATGTAGTAGTGAACAAATTTTATATACATATGAGAAAGTGAAATGGTTATGCATACTGATGAATGCATAAGTAATGTATCTTAAGCAATGTGAAGCACTGCTAAGCAAAGTTTACCAGTATTAAGCACATTTCAGTATAATTGCTCATAGCTTAGCAGTGCTTTAATTAGCGCAATAGCTTTGCGCAGAGCTGCGCATCGCACCAACTAGCACAAACAGAACATGTTTGCGAGTAGCTGCGCACCGCGCTAACCAGTGCAACGTAGAGCAACGTCGGGCAAAGTTGAGCAAAGTCAGTAAAACATAGCCACACCTCCTAGCCAGTCTGGCCAGTAGTGAAATAAAAAGCAATGACAGGCCTCAAACCCGGGATACTGCGCACCATAATACCAGAACTGAACCACTAAGCCATGACAGCTTTTCATAAGTATGCACTTTCAACACACACATACATATCAATGGAAGTTTACTCATTGCTAAGCAGGTGTACCTTCAGCTGTGTTTTTTCAAAACTGGCCAATCACAAATAAGTGCAGGAAATGATGCATATTCAAGCTCCATAGGTGGGAATACTTGCCATAACTGGTTGAAGCTCCCATCTGCAGGCAGTAATGGCCGGTGCTGGAGAGGGCTATTGTTTTCGAGTGCAACATTGGGGCATTGAGGAGTCAAAAGTAATGGTTTGGCTTCTTGTCCATAATCATGAGGATAAAATCCTGCAGGGCCAGTACCAGGGCACTCAATACAAAGCGGAAGCCTGGGACTGTCTAGCTCATAAACTCAGCAGTGTCACAGGTGTCCCTCGGACTGTTGAGCAGGTCAGACACCACCACGCAGACCTGAAGAGATGCAAAGTGGATCAACTGGACAAGTGGATCCAGCAGGCCCGTGAGATGGAAAATGCCCCACTACTGAGTAAGTAGCCATGGAATTAAGTATGTAAGAATTGCTATTCTAGTGTATACTATGGATAGGTATGTCTCAATATCACTTCATTTACTTCACAGCTGCAGGTATCCGTGCTGTGAATCAGCAAGCCTATGCAGATAGGCTGCTAAGGCTGCACCACCAGGCAGGTTAGTAAATATTCTGCGTGTACTGTTATGTAAAATAAATGAGAGAGCCTGAAAACAGTGTTTTAACACAATAAATAAAGGTATAATAATTCTGTAATAATTATACTGCATGTACTGTTATATAAAATAAATGAGAGAGCCTCTAGAAAAGTGTTTTAAGTCTTTAATAAAGGTATAATTCCTGGAGAGTGTCTGTGTCATTTTCTTTGATATGTTGTTGTACTCTTGCATTATAGAAATAGTACTGTTGTATTAAGTGCTGTTAACACACAGTTGGGTAGGCCCATATAAAGTGGATGAAGGGAGTGCCAGTAGCTTTTAAGCATATTCACAGTCCTCAACTGTTGGTTCATGCCCAGCATGTACAGGTTAATCTGACACATGAGTAGCTTAGTATTGTGTTCCCCAGAAATGTCATTGTGCTGGCAGAAATATAGGAAGCTGTTAACATATAACTGATAATTTCACCTAAACATATCTAGATAAGTATAGGAAAGTAGAGCTGTCAGTGTACCATCTCAGCAGTAGTGTGTCTGAGCAACTCACAAAATATGTAGCAGTAATATCTGCATCCCGGACAGTTTGTATGTCAGATGCAGCCCATGTATATAAAGATCTAGCAAAACCCATCTCACGATTTAAGGACAATTGGGTAGTGTAATAATACATGTAGGGGACATATAACTGTAGTTAATAGGAATGTAGTGTAAAGTAGAAGGATATATAAGTTGTTAATGGAGCTATCATTTTCCACCCTACTATATGTGCATAAAAAATGCAATCCCACACCTCAATGGGTATGTCTAATCTCAAAATATTTGTTGGGACATATGTCCTATTGGTTTATAAATATCTGCATTTATTTTGATGCATGTGCCCTGTTCAAATACCACAATACTGGTGGCCTGTTGCCATCAATTAAACCTGCATGCTGTTGTAATGTCCACTGTTGTTCCATATATGCATGTGTCATGCTTGCTGTTCAACTGTTGAAACTCTGGTGTGTTGGGTTAATGGGAATACTTCTGCATGCTGTTATAACTAAGTGGGAATGCTGTTGACTGTTACTAACCCATATTTTCATTAAATCCTCCTAAACATAGAAAATATGGGAAGGCCGGTCCCAGCGGTCCCACCTATCCCACCTCAGCTGGCGATGGCACCTGGCACCAGCAGGTCCGGTGCCCAGCCTGGACCTCCTCCTCCGTTGGCCCTGTGCCACCTTCGGATGGAAGCGCTGCAGTGGATGGGGCTCATCCCCCCCCCGTGCAAGCATGGGCAGAGGAGGGCTACCTATCACCCTCCAAACGGTTCGGGCTGTGGTGTGTAGGGAGATCAAGCGTTCTGTCGCTGATCCTCTAAGCCAGCTTGAGGCACGAGTGGCACGAATCATGGGTGAGCCTGCTCCTCCTATGCAGCCCCCAGCACAGCCACCCTCTGGGCTGTGAAGGTGCAGTGGTGACTGCCCATGGGTGGGGATCTCAGTTCCACTGTTGCCATCTGTGGGCTCATGGGCTTGCGATTTCCAAACATCCTTCCCCGTCAATGGTGTTCACCCACCACATGTGTCATATTCCACCCCTGTATGCATCTTGTTTGTCCTGTCTGTTTACCTCCCCAACCTACCTCCCCAAATATACCATCCCCTACCCCACATTCCACTCCCACCTGGAAAAGAAATAAAAAGGGCAATCTGCTCCAAAAAAAAATACGCCCCATACATAGCTGCCCATTTTGAACACATGTCTGCTGGACATATAAAATGTAATTCAATTGGCAGTACAACATACTTTGTTGTCCTCACCCCTCTCCCAGGGGTGGAAGGTTTCATATTTCCCTCCAAAAGTATTGCATATGCACAGCTGTTGCTGTAAAAGACATGGACAGCTATGGTCCTTCTCTACACCCGACCTGCACATCCCGAGCTGTTTTCCTACTGTCTTTCCCTCTTTGTGCCCCCTTTTCACCACTGTCCTATCTCCCCATTTTCTTTTCTTTCAAAGAAATGAGCACGAGGGTTAGCGGGAGTAAACACTTTTAAGCAGTAGTTAGCGGGTTTGCGTGAGTGTGCGCTTCTGTGCACTTAGTGAAGCATTGCTAAGCTTCGTGCAAACCTGCGCAAACCTGCTTACAACTGCTTAAAAGTGCCTTAGTCACCCTGCATGTGAGGGCCCTTGTTCTGCTCAGCAGCAAAATAAAACACCACTGTCAGTCTCGAACCCCGGACCTTGGATACACTAGACTGCATGAAGTACCACTAAGCCACAATAGATATACAGCAAGTTGTTGCTGAAATAGATATATCATGTATCAGAATGAGTGAATGTAAAGGAAAAATAGGAATGCCATAACACAAAACCTGTTCTGTGGAACTTTACCAGCAGTTGTTGTGGAATTGCATTACATGACTGTGATAAGAGAACCAGCCATTCTAGCAGTAAATGATGTTACAGCAGCACTTTACAACCCCCACACAGTATCATAGCAGGACAAACACTGGCATATCTGACTAGGGCAGAGGACATACATCCCAACTGTGACTACATATCAGGGATGTCCCTGATTTTGAAACATATGTTAGCTGTGTCCCTCTGAATCCCCTGAAAAGTACTGACATTAGGCAGAAAGGTGGGGTATTACACCTAATGAATAATGACAATATGTAGGAGTTAGACACCACTTGTACTTCAGAAAAGGTATAGTAATTCATATGCACTGGTTCTCCTGAAGTCTCCACTTACTGTCCCTAATATTTATAAGGTGTACCTCACTTTTACCTACCTTTACCTCACTCTGTTCAAATATGTACCTGAGTGTTTCAGAGGCCTGGCTGAGGCAGAAACACACAGGCATATCAGCTTTTCTGCTGTTGCACATTGTGCAAATAATTTGGAAGGAGTTCCACAAGCATACCCTTATGTAGGAGTACAACAGTGAAATACCAAAGGATGTAGCCATGTACTGGTAGTAAACAACTGTAACAATGGCATTGTACCAGTGCTGGAAAGACCTGTGCGTTGCACAGACAGAGAATAATAGCCTAACGTCTGGCTACCATCTGGATAGGTCCACAGTTGTGAGCTATGCAGACAGGTGCAAAACGCACTCTCTAAAGCCAAGAATACAGCATCCATGGGACCAGATGACATCCCAGGCTGTGTACTACGTGAACTACAATATGAACTGGCACCTCACCTAAGTGTCATGTTTAATCATAGCCTCACCTCAGGTTTCATGCCCACTGAGTGGCGCAGAGCTACAGTTATCCCAATCCACAAGGTGGGATCCACCTTGGATCCCGGAAACTACCGTCCCATCAGTCTGACAAGCCTTATCTGCAAGGCCATGGAGCATATTATCATGGAACTTATAAACAAAGACATTGGCAACCTTCAAACACTGGACCCCACCCAGTTGGGTTTGTGAAGGGCCGATCTTGTCTCCTGAACCTGATTGACTTCTTTGAATCAGTCTCCAGAGCCATGGACAAGGGTAAGGTGGTCCACACAGCCTATCTAGACCTTGCCAAGGCCTTTGACACCATCCCCCACTCTGGAATCATAGATAAACTTACTAAGTTGGGCATTAATCCCTATGTCACCCAATGGGTTGCTAAATGGCTTACTGATAGAACCCACACTGTAAAAGTAGCTGACTCCAAATCCAGCTCCAGACAAGTGACAAGTGGAGTACCTCAGGGTTCAGTACTGGGGCCGCTCTTGTTTGGCATCTACTTCTCTGAAGTACAGGTCAACACTAAGGGACTCTGGCTAACAAAGTTTGCAGATGACTGCAAACTGGGAGCCATTATTGAATGCCCAAATGATGTGGATACTCTACAAAAGGGCCTTACAGAAACAGATGCTTGGTGCCAGAGCCATGGGCTCAAGCTCAATGCCAGGAAATGTATTGTTATCCCCTTTGGGAAAAAACATGTATCCATGAATTACCATATAGGTGGCAGTACACTAAACACAGAAAGTGTGATAAGAGACTTAGGGACACAGGTGGACAGTGGTCTCACCTTCGATAACCACATCGCCACAACAGTCAGGAAATCCTTCTATGTGGCACACCTCATCACAAAGGGCTTTTCATCCAGAAAAAAGGAGGTCATTGTCCCACTGTACTCATCCCTCATTAGACCCATTATAGAATACAACACCCCATTTGGTATGTACCTCTCAAGACATCTGCAACAACTGGAAAGGCCTCAGAAATACCTCTCTAAAAGAATCACAGGCCTAAAGCAGATGCCCTACGCTGACCGCCTTAAAAAACTCCAGCTATACTCTGTCGCATATCGTCTACTCAGAGGCGATCACTGCTTAACATACAAGGCCATGTCAAACCCAGAGCTGTTGGACATGCTAGACTTAAAGAAATCCCAATCCCTCAGAGCTACATGCTCCAGGGATCTAAACCTTGTCATCACAATAAACAAAACATGCTGGAGGGATAGGTTCCTGACCCAGAGACTCCCCAGACTCTGGAATAGATTACCCATACATGTCAAGCAGAGTGCCTCTTTGGACCTCTTCAAGAAGAACCTTGACGATTGGATGGGAGAAAGGAAATTCACCCCGGGGATCACGTCAGTCACCCTGCTAGACAGGGGTCCAGGAAAGTAAATAATGTGGGAAGAAATAGCCAGGGAATTGTTATGGCTAGGCTTGTATAGGCCCTAGGGCTGATAGCCTAGTACCAACCTATGAACCTATGAACCTATGACTACTTGCCTTGCTAAACTAACAGGTACACAGCAACCATTAAAGTCCAGCAAGATAAAAATCCACAATAATACATAATGTTCTCTGTATGTCTGCATCCCCACCCAAATGTACAATATACCTGTGTGTTCAGGGTCTACCAAGGTTGTAGGCAGGCATACTCAGTACTGGAATTGTCCAGTTTTCTTGAGCATCCTGTGCTAATGTCAACAATAAAAATGCAAAAACCGTGCAGAAGTGAGTACATTAATATTCACAGTATAGCAGTTCACAAATAGTTCATGTGCCAAATGAATACATCTCAATAACTACTTTTGTATGGCAGTTAATTGTATAAGTAGAAAAGAAGCTACATACTCCCATGTATCTTGTGTTAGTATTTATAGGAGTGAGTACAATTCCACACTGACAACTGTGTACTGGAAGTGGCAACATTCAGGTCTGAGTACAACATTTAAATCACTGGCTACACCCCTAGCTTCAGCTATAAGAATTATACCAACCTTCTGACTTATACAATGGTGTCCACAGCAAACAAGCATGGGCCCCACTTTGGAAAGCTGAAAGGGCTATGCCTACCTGACATAGCAATTTATAGCATTGGTTTGTTATGATAGTGAGTACTGCAATTACCACACAGCAGTCTGCATGCAGTTACCAAATGGTGGCCACCAATTGGTGCAGAGGCCATCACATGCACATGTGCAGATACCTATAAAAGCAGGCTGTACTTGCTGCTCACACATGCAATCATCCCATTGCAGATACTGAGAGAGAGACAGAGAGAGAGAGAGAGAGACAGAGACAGAGAGAGAGAGAGAGAGACACCCACCCACACCAGCCGAAAAAAAAAAAGGCAAAGACACACCGAATTGAAAACTACAAACACATACAAAGGAAAGGTATGTAACAGATATGTATTTACTGGCATGTAGTAGATGTATTTGAAGACTACTCTACATACTTTGAAACATCAATATGTGGCAGCAGTAAGTATCTATGCACAGATGCCCTGCATAACTACTGCCATGGACAAATCAGTGTGTAGCTGTGTGCAGTGGGACATAACTTTCATATATGTAGCTCAGCATTAAATGTCAAACATCTGATCCATGTTATCTGTGTTCTGTACAGTAGTGTGGACAATGGCTGTTTGGGGGAGTAGCGCATCCAGCTATATAAACATGGATGTGACAGAGTAACACATGCATGATAGTCATATCAATGTGTAGCATTGGCAACTGCTGTACCAGGCTTGTATGCTAATCTAGCATTTGCAGCTATATATACACCCTTTAATATTACTGTGTGTTCACACGTGACACCTGTTCATGTTGCAGCAAGGCCCAACAGGTCAGCCATGAGGTCCAGGGACTCACAGCAGTGTGGACCTTGTGTGTGTATGGCACACACATACGGAGAGATGTATCTGTGTCAGATATATTAGCATCTGCACATGTGCATAGAGCAAGGGACATACTGCAACTGTTTCTGAAGGGAGGTCATATATATGTTGGTGAAGGTTGTTATGTGCATATTTGTATGTAGGTAGTAGTGTGTGGCATACAGTGCTGGTATATGACATGTGGTGGTTAAACGTTGTGGGTGTGATTTGTTAGGTTTGCAGTGTTGCAGCCAGTGAGGCCTGCTAAAGCCACATGGGCTGAGAACACCTTCAGTGCATTTCACACAAGACTGTGCAATATCATTACATAACTGTATACCTCATATACTTCACATAATTGATATTCCCACCATGAACGGTGGACTGTATATATGCCTATATGTATATCTATATGTACACCAATGGATGTTTATATGTATGTGTGTATATATATATATATATATATATATATATATAGAGAGAGAGAGAGAGAGAGGCAGAGTCTTATTTACTGCGACAGATGCCTGGTGACAAAGCCATGGCCTCAAGCTCAATGTCGGAAATGCATTGGCATCCCTTTTGCTAAAAACTCTGTACCCATGAACTACCACATAGGTGGTGTTAGGTATTATAAGGCTGAAATTAATTATGTTGTAAATATGCTGAAAGAAAAAGCTTGCTTAAATGCAGAAACAGAGTTTAGTAATATGTGATCAGCAACCATACTAAATGACTGTGGCTTAAAAAAATAAGGAACTTGCTTATGAGTGTATTACACACACATCAAGAAAGCTGACTTCTTACAGACGTGACAAGAATGTAATCTGCTTTCACTGGACAACAGGACATGCTTTTCTAAGAAAGTTTAAAAATGTGCTTTTCTAATCCACAAGGCGTTTTCTTGAAGACAGTTTACTTATCAGCATTTGCACAAGAACAGATGTGTTAGCATTTGCGTCATCAAGCCAGTATCTTTCCAAAACCAAGAGGGTGTGTGTTTAACTAAAATATGTATAAAAAGTCTGTATTAAATCTAGTTATGTTAGAGGTATGGTAGGGACACAAGTCCTGAGGTAAATGGTATATCTCTCACATCATCTGTACTATATGAGAAGTAAAGTTGGAACAGTACTTTTAAGCTGCAACGTTGGTCCGTTTGATTTATTATAAAAAGTTATTGGTTACTGCTCTCTAAAGTTGATGCTGCAAAGTATATTCTCTCATCAGTGAATATTCTGCAAGTTTCTGTATGCGACAGACTGTGAATGCAAATATAACTAGACTTTGAATTTTAGCAGAATCCAGCCAGCAAATCCCACAGCAAGAGCAAGCAGTAAGAAGCAGTAAACAGATCTAAATATTTTTTCAATAGTGACCCAGCTGAGTGTCTAGATCCATATAATATTTTTCAATGGCAAGCTAGCCTGCATCTGAACCTACACTCTGCATTCAAACACAGGGGGAGTGATTGTAAGCCCTGCAGAGGGTTACTTCAGTTAAATTGCAGTAACTAACATTTGTACGTATGTGTCAATTCTGAATAGAAGTATTCCAGTTTATGCAGCTTGCAGTAGTAAAGTTTTTTAGATGTCTACATCTGGAGTGAGACAGAAGTTCCAGTTGCAGTGCCATAATTTCACTAAAGAAAAGGGGGATATCCACTAGCCCAACAGTCCACTGCCTGTTGTGCTTTCCCAGCTTCTCAAGTGACTTTGAAAAATTTCCAACCATCTGCAACAACAGCCTGCTCACCTGTTTTCTTGCTCACTGGTAAGACTTTTTTCTACGTCACATTTTTTGTATGGATGCTATTCGACAGTTTGGATATTGGACAGTTTGCATATTATAAGACAGTTTGGATATTAGACAGTTTGGATATTAGATTAGACAGTATGGATATTTTCATGCATAATTTAAGCAAATGTAAAAAATTGCAATGTTGGTATACACAGCATATTAGTAAATGTAAAACCTTAGTAGGGCAGGTTGATAGTAAGGCATTATGCAAATGTATTACAATATTTAACTGGTATCTCAAAGAAAACTATGTGGGGTATAACAAATGTTTATTGTGTGACTCAACAAAAACTGCATTTTGTGTATTATGTCATAAAACAATAGACTGTGAAGAAAGATCTGTTCATGCTAAAGAATTAATTAAGGGTAAAGTGTTTCTCTTATATTCAGATGTTGAACAGTTATGTCCTGTCATCACATGCGAGTCAAATCAGTTACTGATAAAACCCTTAGTGCATTTTGTTACAAATAAATGTAGTAAACTTCTAAAAAAGAGACCCAATGAGTTCAGGAAGTTTAGACAAGTTATACAAAAATTTTTTCAAAAGTGCATAGGAGTTTCAGATTCAGCAGAACAGGTTCCTGAGACATATCAGGCAGACCATGAGGAGACTCTTAAACAACAGTTACAAGATGAAGAAAATAGATTAGCTGAACTGACAGAGACTGACTTCCTACATACATTGCAAAAGAGTAGGAAACTACAGCTGATCTGTACAAAAGAGATATATTTTATAACATGTTTGTGTTTTGAAAATGGTTAAGCTTACATGGTAGGATGGTAAAATACAAATCATTCTCAAATGTTTAAAACTTCCATTCAATTAAAGCAATATATTTATCAGTACTACAGTAAAGTAGAGCATATGACTGACATTCTCATAGCATAGTCAAAAGGTAAACAAAACAGTTCTTGTATATAAAAATTAAATAAAAATAGTTAATAAGAGTAATGATTTAAAGTCACAAGACTGACATGCATGTATTTTCTTTTTATACAACGCACTAGAATAACAGGCAGACAACAGTAAATATAAATAATGTAAATATATAAATGTGTTTGTTAAGCTAATATCTATTTATTTTTTTACATTTTTTTTATATAATTGTATAGTCACACCACACCAAACAGTTAAAGTTCTGAATTTTAAAGAGAAATAAAATCACAGATGGTATTAATCAAACAGTCTTTGTAAAATGAATGTCAGAACAGTTAAATAAATAAAAAAATACTGAAATCAAAAGTTAAAAAATATATATGATTAAAGGAAAAATGCTAAAAAAGGTTAACTGAAATGTGAGCTCAGACCTTCCTAAACTGGATGAATAGTTACAGGAAATGTTAAACAGATAAGATAAGAAACAAGACTGCCAGACAAGTGGCTTGAGTTTTTCTAAAAACTTATTGTTATTAAAACATAATTGTTAAAATGTTCACATGCAACACTATTTGGTAATTATAATAAAACATCACAATTGTGCATATATGTCCGATTAAAAAAAAAAAAAAAAAAAAAAACCTTAGTTGCATCAAGTATAGCCAACAGATGGGTTATAGTATACATACAGTTCAAATAAAGTATACAGGAGGGTACAAATAACTACTACTAGTAGAAATAGACAGCAAAGGCAACAGAAAAGATGATCATATCAGACAAAGGTCTACAGTTTAATAACCTAATAAAGCAAATGTATAACCAAAGTGTTGGGCTGACATATATTATAAAGCAGATATACAATACTGCAGTTCTGCAGGGGGAGGGGTACTTTATCAGTTTTACACACTGTGTGAGCAGTATGTGTTGCAAAAGGGTCTGAAATAAAGCTAAGAGCAGAAGTTCCTTCTTAACAATACTCTTTCAGGGGGAGGGAAAAACAGGTATTAGTGTATTAGAAACTGGATTAAACCTGACAGGTTAAGATATTTTACAAGTTGTTAATAGCTATCATAATGGTTATTATTGTATTGTTTAGTATTAAATTGTATTTACAACCTGTTAAACTGTAAAGCTATGCAAAAGATGGTTTAAAAAAAAACAAGATATGGCTTAAAATTGATAACAGCTATACAAGAGAGAGCAAAGATATGTAAACAAAATTGAACAAAAATGGTCACTACTTTCAATATGTTTTTGGCAATATTAATGCTATTAAATTTGTAAGATTAGACTAAATTTACTTTATAGTCTTTGTATGTACAAATACAGAAGAATTCAGTACAAATTAAATTAATGTCTAGCAATGAATATGTGTGAAAAACCATGTTTTAAAAAAATTGGGTTCAGGATAGCTGCTAGATTGAAATGCATGAATAGCAAACAGTCTGTGTAAATACATACTGTACAGAATACATTGTAATACGTTTAAAAGTAATTTGTCAAGTTGTAATATCACTGGTTTTACCCCAGTAAAATAATTGTTTTCAAATATTTTTTTATCTAAGCCCAGTTCAGTATTTTACCAAGACGTTAATGAGCAGTTCAAAAACATGATCTCAATGTTATGGTTAAAATGACATTGAAACTGTATATTTTCAGTAGTGTATAAATGCTTGCAGTAGCACATGGTTCTTGTCTCTTAATAAGTTGCAAAGAGTTAATGATCAAGTTAAACTAAAGCAGACACAGCTCATAACTGATAAAATATTTTCACAGAATGGTCTGCAAAAGAAAAAGTTGTTAAATACATTCAGTTTTGGTAGTGATACTTAATATCAACTATGTAAAATTGCATGTTGATCAAAAGAAGACTTTCTATATAATGTGATTAAAAAATACATATCAGTATAAAATGTTTTGAGTATGTTTAAAAACAGAGGGAATTGTTAGGTATTATAAGGCTGAAATTAATTCTGTTGTAAATATGCTGAAAGAAAAAGCTTGCTTAAATGCAGAAACAGAGTTTAGTAATATGTGATCAGCAACCATACTAAATGACTGCGGCTTAAAAAAATAAGGAACTTGCTTATGAGTGTATTACACACACATCAAGAAAGCTGACTTCTTACAGACGTGACAAGAATGTAATTTGCTTTCACTGGACAACAGGACATGCTTTTCTAAGAAAGTTTAAAAATGTGCTTTTCTAATCCACAAGGTGTTTTCTTGAAGACAGTTTACTTATCAGCATTTGCACAAGAACAGATGTGTTAGCATTTGCGTCATCAAGCCAGTTATCTTTCCAAAACCAAGAGGGTGTGTGTTTAACTAAAATATGTATAAAAAGTCTGTATTAAATCTAGTTATGTTAGAGGTATGGTAGGGACACAAGTCCTGAGGTAAATGGTATATCTCTCACATCATCTGTACTATATGAGAAGTAAAGTTGGAACAGTACTTTTAAGCTGCAACGTTGGTCCGTTTGATTTATTATAAAAAGTTATTGGTTACTGCTCTCTAAAGTTGATGCTGCAAAGTATATTCTCTCATCATAAGAGACCATGGGAAACAGGTGGACAGTAGTCTCCCCCTTGATAATCACAGTGCCACACTAGTCATGCAATCTATTTTCATGGCACACCTCATCACAAAAGCTGTGTCATCCAGGGAAAAAGAGGTCAGTGTTCCCCTCTACTCATCACTCACAAAACTCATTATAGAGTACAATGCCCCTTCTGGTATGTACCTCACAAGACATCTACAGCAACTGGAAAGGTCACAGACATACCTCACAAAGAGTATTACTGTCCTCAAACAGATGCCCTATGCAGATTGTCTCACAAAACCAGAGCTAGACTGTGTCACATACCGCTAACCCAGAGATGACCTCTGCCTAACATACAAAGCTATGTCAAACCCAGAGCTGTTGGACATGCTCCACGTAAACAGATCACAATCCCTATGAGCTACATGCTTTAGGGACCTAAACCTTGTCACCTCAATAAACAGAACATGCTGGAGGGATAGATTCCTATCTCAGAGACATCCCATACTCTGGAACAAACTACCTATCAATAGCAAACAAAGCTCCTCAGTAGCACTTGTCATGAATAGTCTTGATGATTGGATGGGAGATAGGAAATACACCCCGGGAATCACCTCTGTGGCTCTGCTTGACAGGGGCACATGAAATTAAATTACTTGGGTGTCAAAGACCAGGGTACCATCTGGCTAGGCTTCTATAGACCCTAGGGCCAATAGCCTATTACCTACCTATGAACCAATACACACAAATGTACTTGTTGCAATAAGTGCTATGTGAGGTTGACTGAGTGTGATGATGAATGTGTTGGTGAATGTGTCACAGTTGTGTATACGTGGGATAGCTTAGTGGGAAACTGTTTCTGTCATGGTATTATGTGTCCTAGCTCTGATCCCAGCAAAAGATGTGTATGCTATTGCTAGCCAGAAAAAGCAGTATGGCATACGGTCTAACATAGTCCCTTGGTATTAACTGGGGTGTGCCATTGGAGGATAAAGCAGTACATGTATGCTCATTGATTGGTACTGCTGGTGAATCCAAATCCTGTATGAACTGTAGTACTACCTGAAGCTGTAGGCCTAAACAGCACAGTATGGTGTATGTCCACATTGCTTGGAAACACTGTTTTGTGTGTTCCCTGTAGTCATCACAGATTACATACCTCAGGCATAAGGGTTTGTAAGTACTGACACACATTACTGTATGGTACACACGTAAAGCTCATCTGGGATGCCATACCTCTGTGCCCTGTATGTATGTCTGATGTGTGTGTGAGTATGCCTGTAACATGCCCTCGGTCATATGTGTGTTACATGATATAAGTGCATATCTAGCAACATGTATAGTCTAGTACAGCAGTATGCCACCTATATTCATGAATGTGCACATATTTTAGGCAGGGGTTTTCCATCAACAACTAATGCAGTATACTGGTAATACTGTAACTGTACTTTACAATCATTGCAATGGATTACATATTTCTTTATGCATTAGCTTGATATATACCTCCTGTGGCTAGGTGGTGCATTGTGTCGCATACAGTATGCCATGTACTGTTGCATAGTCTCACATAGTAGTTTCTCTTTGTTGCTGTGCAGAAAATGTTTTAATATATGTCAGGCACTGTCAGGCAGTTGTGGGTTGAGCACTGATATGTGGTATTGAAAGTGTGTATCCTCTGACAGGCAATAGTTTGCTATTTATGGCAGTTCAGTGATATCTGTACTGTAGAATGTTGTGTGCCACATGACTTGCTCACACATATTGTTTCATTGTCTTCCAGGGTCATGACCCACCATCGCAACCCTACCTATAGTCATGTAGAGGATGAAATCCTAACCACCAGTCTCATCCAAATCTACACCCTGCTATTCTCAAGAACCAGCCAGGACCAGCATGAGCGGACTGCACTGTGGCAAGATGTTGTCCATAGGATAAATGACATAGGTATGCATAACTGGACATATGAGCAGGTACGCCATCACTGCAGTGATTTACTTAGAAATGTCCGGCAGCATGCGTCTGATGTCCGTAGGTAACATGTGGAGCCTGGTGTTGTGCAATACTGATAATTTGGAACATGATGTGTAGGCCTGTGACTGTCAACAGTTGTGCTACTGTAAGATTGCAAACCCACAGTGGCAATGCCACAGTTGTTGCCACTGACAAACTGTTTCATATCCTTGTAGGTCCCTCTGGTGTGACTGCAAGCAGCAGACCCATGCTGGTGAGTGTGTTCTACATTTAATATTGCAAATAAAATGTGCATGTGATAGGTGAGGTGTAGGCCATGTACACATGTAACATACCTACACATAATGCATGCTGTGCATGTTTGCTGTGAGGCTATACACATCTCAGTAACGTGAGTGGCTGCCTCAAACACATGCAATACACAGAGCATCCCAAACAATTGTGGCTACACTATAGTGGACATTGGATAGGCAGTCGGTACAAATGCACACAACATACACAACTTCGTCATACGCAGTACATGTTAATATGCTACACATGGCGTATTCAGACACATGCTGCAAGGTCACACTCCAGTATTCCAAATGTCATCCACACAACATACATAATATACCTGAGGGGTAGAGGCCTATCATGGGGCAGTGCGACACTCTTCAACACACAACACATACATGTTAGGCAATGCTCCCTATTGGGCACCTTTCAAACCCATGTAACAACTGGATGTGAAATGGTGAATGTAGCCATGGTACTGCGGTTCAGGTACAGCATGATAGGTGTCGGTCTGGCACACATTAGTAGCCTTGAGTGACCACATGATGCTGCATGATGATGGCTCATGGTACTACATGCCATCCAGTTAAAGTAACCACAGTACTACACATAGCATTCATTGCTATACAACTCAATGTTGTGTGTGTGCAAGCATATGCACCTGTACACAATATGCATAGCAATCGCCATTTGCACAAAGTGACACATGTATGTCTTGTAATGCTATTGAGTGTATAGGTCACATGACACACATTGGTATGTGTGATGTTTAATGTTGCAGTTGTGTTGTAGCATGCCATGTCATGGCTGGCACTGGCATGTCCACAATATGTTCGACACTCACCATAACTACTGTACAATGGCTATGTTGAGCAATGGTATTCCATCAGGTATACACGCACCACTCATCCTGTGTGTATACATAGCATGCATGAGCTAAACCTGTGTCCACAATTATCTGCTAAAGACACAGATGCTCTAATCAGTAATGGATAACTATGTGATACACAGATAAACATCCAGCCATGGTATGTATACCTGTGATTGATGGTGCACAGCACATTGAAGAGCTTGTAATACTTGCACATCAATGTTGTGTCCATGTACGCATTGCATTCCAGGGTGAGGCCAATCACTGAACAACAACACACATGCATCAAAGCCATGTATACTGTTATTAGCAAGGACTGTCTACACTCGCACTGCATGCTGTTGAGCAACACATGTCCTGCATGCTGACACGTGTGATATGACTGTTTGTCTTGTGATACTGTACCCCACCATCAACCACTAATGAGTATGTTCTGGATTGCTGGTGGTGTGTGTGTGTGTGTGTGTGTGTGTGTGTGTGTGTGTGTGTGTGTGTGTGTGTGTGTGTGTGTGTGTGTGTCTCTCTGCTTTAGCGAGGAGTGTATTTGTGTGCATGTGTTCATGTGTGCATGTGTGCATGTGTTCATGTGTGCATGTGTGCATGTGTTCATGTGTTCATGTGTGCATGTGTGCATGTGTGCATTTGTTCATGTGTGCATGTGTGCATGTGTACTGACATCATGTACAGGTCGTAAAGTGTGTTTCCTGTCTTCCTCTCACAGGTGCTGAGGTTGGGCTGGTTCACTGCAGCAGGGAATCTGATCTCACCAACAAAAATAGTGATAATGAGGATAGGTTTGTTGAGGCACAGGCATGTTTGCCAGGGTCTGTCGTTGGGCCACCAATCGGCAGTACACAGCTGTCCACCCCATCCATACACACAGTCATACTGTCAATACATCCATCATCACCAATGTCCTTAGCTGGGGGACAGTGTACAGTTGGCAATGGCCAGGACAGTGTGGTACCTATGGCATATGCATCTGGACACAGCAGCCATACCCAGAGGTCTGGAATGGTACCACATAGGCAGATGTCCAGGAGTTCTTATCAGAGCACTGCTGGTCATCATGCCCCTGGCAGATGTGCCACAGGTCTTACAACCTCACGCATGCTCCAGGCTGTCATGGAGGCACAGGCATGTATGGAATGGTACACCAGACAGGGACTAAGGGCACAGAGGGCACATAACACTGCTTTAAATGACAGTATCCATGACATAGCAGGTGCCATCCGTAATTACACTGAGGTCACTGATAGATGTTGGGGTGAGACATTAGATGTCCTCCGTAATGTCATGTCCATGTGTCAGGACAGTGCGGGATGGTTGAGACATCGACATGGACATATGTCAGCAACATCAGCAGCTGGCAGTCACCGCAGACGTCCCTCAAGTCACAGCCACTCCCGTAGTGCCAGTACCAGCCCCAGCAATGTTGGGGGTGGGCTGTCCATAGACCGTCCTAGAAGACCACGTGCACGTGGCTCTGGACAGTCCCAGCAGAGACCTGGGTCCAGTGTACATATGTCTACCTCTGAGGATAGTACTCAGTCTGGCTTAGTACCTGATACTGTCAGTAGCACCCCTGCCAGGCACAGGTACCGTATCCGTGGCCAGAGATGGTGATCTGTAAAGCCTGGCAGGTACAGTCTGTGGCTGTCCCACAAATCCCCGTATATGGCAGCCACATGGTGGAACTGTATGCCTGCAGACACACACACACATAAACCAGACACCTAGGGCTAACACATACCCGTACACATTGCATCAACATTGGCCCATACCAGTACTCTTGGCCCTCACACACACACATACATGTTGATTGTATGGCTCAATGTAGGCCTCTGGCAAACCAACAACACACCCTGTACATATGATGAAACCTGTGCCACCTCCTGTCATCTGTAACATTGATGCAGGAACAGGCTGACATGGTGCTGATGTACAGGGTGACTTTATAGCAGTATAGCAATGTTAGCATGTTGTCAGCAGTAAAGTGTAATGATATCCTTGAAGGTGTAGCTGAGCAGGCATGATGCATTAAAGCTATGATTGTCAATGTAGTATTGTTTACACCAGTGTTAATCCCAATAGTGTATTGTCCACCCACGTGCCACTTGACTGATGTGTGTAGTATTGGCAGCATGTGTTAGAGAGTGGACAGTATGTGTGGGATGTGTGCAGCACAGGTTTGCTGGTGTACATTTGTGAACATGGTGGAGGTGCACTGTCTGCATGTACGTGCATAGTGGACACATGGGCAGGGTGACATGCAGGGTGACATGCCCTGTATTACACAGTGTTAACACTCCATAGTTTCTATTGGTGGTCAGTATGCATTGTACTACACACATTTTGTAACTTGGGTACACGTGTGCAAGACATGGTTTGACACTGTGCTGTCGGTGATACTGTTAATATCTGTCATTGGTTTGCATTCAGGTAGTATACATAACCACAACAGCCTGACCATAAACAATCGTTAGATGATGTCTTGACAACTGACACACAGATGTAGGACACACAGTAACATTTGTACCCTTCAGGAACTATACTATGCCAGTAACCAGTGGTGTTCACCTGCACCCATTCCTGGGAGCACTCCTGATTGCCATATAGCTCACTTAGGTACAAGTAAACACAGTAGGGATATGTCCGTCCACGTCTGGAAATGCATACTGTGGCCTATAATGCACTCTCCAGATGACACACACATCCTCCACAAGGGTATCATGCAGACAGATACCTGTTGTCAAACCCATGCTGTAAAGCTATAAGCCAACTAAAGCATGGTCATCCACCTTTACAAAAATTAGTATCCCCACAGTACCACATAGGTAGTAGCCCCCAACATGTTGACAAGTACCGATGTGTACATACAGCCAAGTGTTACATCATCTCTCCTTTGGTAATCACATTTACAAAGGTATTTTGAAATCCCTCGGTGAATCACATAAGCAATAAGGGGTCTGCATGCATATCCACAAAGGTTGTTGTACACCTATAATGAATAGCCATCATTGACAGACTTTGCTGCATTTTAACTGGTCTGAAATATACCTCAGGCATAAACCCTCACTCACACTATTCAATAGAAACCGTAATGAGTGTGTGTGACACGGATGACCTAGGCCAGGGTTTGGAAGTGGAGAGTTTACTATCTACCTGGGTCCCCAGGGCCATAATTACATCCTCCGTACATACTGGATTACCAACTATGTGGTAATTTGTGTGCAGTTTGTTTTATCCAAAGGGGATGACTATGCATTCTTTGGCATTATACTTGAGGGCATTGTTTTGACACCAGGTATCTGTCTCTGTAAGACTCTTCTGTAGGATGTTTGTGTCAGTTGTGAAATCGATTATGGACCACAGTTAGCAGTCATCTGCAAACTTGTTCAGCCATACTCCTCCCATGCTTGCCTGTACCTCTAAGCAGTATCTACTGAACAGGTGGGGTCTCAGGACCAATACCTGTGGGATGCCATTTGTGACTGGTTTAGAGTCTGACATGGCACCCGCAACTCTGAACATGTGTGTTTGATCTGTGAGCCAGTTGGCCACCCATCCTGTGACATAGCTGTTAACGTTCAGGCTGGTAAGCTTGTCCATGATGCCAGAGCGGGGAATGGTGTTGCAAGGCCTTAGTGAGGTCCAGGTGGGCTGTGTGGACTACTTTCACCTCCATCTATGTCCTTGGTGACTGTTTCAAATAAGTCAACTAGGTTTAGGAGCCAGGATCTACCTTTAACAAAGCCAAGTTGGGTAGAGTGCAGTGTCTGGATGTCCACAATGTCTCTGTTTATGGGTTCCATGATAATTTGCTCCATAGCTTTGCAGACCAGGCTGAGTAGGCCTATAGGGCAATGCTTTCCTGGTTCTGTTGTGGCACCCCCTTTGTGGAGCTGGAAGACTGTTGCTGTATGCCATTCTTTGGGTACATAGCCTGTGGTAAGGTTGAGTCTGGACAGTGAATGTAGGTGAGGGTGTAGTTCCTTTTGGGGCTGGTGTAAGTCACAGCCTGGGACACCATCCAGTCCCATTGATGCTGTGTTCTTAGCTTTGGAGAAGGCTGATTTTACCTGCATGTCCATGAAGTCTGGTGCTCTGCATTCTTCTGGGATGGACCCAGGCCCTTTTGGGGGTGATGTGGGGGGGGAGTTTGCACTGAACTTGTCCCCCAGGATGTGTGCAATGTAAGTTGGTACAGTGTATCTTTTTTCCATTTTGCAGTAGCTGACAGCATTTTTGAGAGTTGCCACCTAAATGTTTGGTATAGCTAACAAAGGCTTTGTGGCTGTTATTCTTACATTCCTTGGCAATTTGTCTTTAGAAACTGGCCTTGAATTATTTCTTGAGCGATCATTGTTTCTTCCTAATAATGATCAGTGATGCCTTTCCTTATGTAAAGTTTGCTCTATCATGTGTTCGTTCCCTCCTTCTGTTGTATAGCTTATTTATGTGCGACAACCACCAGATTGGTTTCCTATTTTTGGAGGAGTGCATCTTGGTTTTATTTGGCATGTCTCGATCCATGCATCCCTGTAGATGCTCATAGAATGCACGTAAATGATTCTGCAGATTGTATAGCATTATCCTATAGCAAGGGTGCTTTTGAACTTTCCACTTTGGTCTTGAGAAGTGTGCTGTTTGCTTTAGACACTTTCTTCACAGTGGTTTCCTTGACTGTGGGGGGGGAGGACATGATGTGGATGTCCAGTGTGATTACTTTATGATTTGATATTACCAGCAAGGGGTTTATCTCTGTTGTGGAACACTGGTACCCCATGTTGGTGATGATCAGGTCCAGTATGTTGTCACCTCTAGTGGGCATGGTGACCAGCTGTTCCAGAGCGTTAGAGTTTTTAAACTCTAGGAAGCATTGGGCAAAGGACGTTGTACACAAGTAATTCTCCCAGTCAGTGTTTTGGTAGTTGTAATCTCCTCATATAATGGTGTTTGGTAGGACCTTTATATTTTCCACTGTTCTCAGGAATACTGAATGAGGTTCCTGAGACAAGGTAGGTGATCTGTAGCAGGCTACAATCTGATAAGCAGCTTTGCCCAATGTTAGTTGCACTTGCATGGTCTCCAGGGCCTCATGCTGTGCCACTAACCTGAAGGTGTGGGTATCCATAAGGTAAATGGATACACCACTTCCTTTTGTATTTCACTCTGGGTTTTGGGGCTGAAGATCAGAGGGATTCTGAGTGTTTTACGTGGAGCATGTCCAACAGCTCTGTGTTTGACATAGCTTTGTATGTTAGGCAGAGATCACCTCTGAGTAGGCGATATGCGAGAGAGTACAGCTGGAGAATTTTGAGACGGTTTGTGTATGGCATGTATTTCAGGCTGCTAATGCTATTTGTGAGGTGTTTCTGCAGGCTTTCCAGTTGTTGTAGATGTCTTGTGAGGTACATAGCAAAAGGGGCGTTGGACTCTATTATGGATCTAGTGAGTGATGAGTAGAGGGGAACAATGTCCTCTTCTATTCTGCATGAAACACCTTTTGTGATGAGGTGTGCCACATAGAAGGATTTCCTGACTACTGCAGGGATGTGATTATCACAGGTGTGTCCACTGTCCACCTGTGACCCAAGGTGTCTTATTACATTTTCAGTGTTAAGTATACTACCGCCTATGTTGTAGTTCATGGCTACAGAGTTTTTACCAAAGGGGATGACAATGCACTTTTTGGCATTGAGCTTGAGGCCATGGCTTTGACACAAGGCATCTGTCTCAGTGAGGCCCTTTTGTAGGATGTCCACATCTTCAGTAGTTTCGATTATGGTTCCTAGTTTGCAGTCATCTGGAAACTTCATTAGCCACAGACCTCCCATGTTAAAGTTTACTTCAGGGAAGTAGATACCAGACAGGACAGGACCCAGGACTGAACCCTGTGGTACTGCACTTATCTCTGGTCAATGTCATACTTGGAGTCTGCTACTTTCACAGTGTGTATTCTATCAGTTAGCCAGTTGGCAACCCATCTTGTGACATAGTGCTTTATACCTAGTTTAGTGGGTTTATCTATAATTCCAGAGTGGGGGATGGTGTTGAAAGCCGTGGCAAGATCTACATAGGCTGTATGAACCACCTTACCCTTGTCTACGGTTCTGGTAACTGCTTCAATGATGTCTATCAAGTTTAGGAGACATGATCTGCCTTTTACAAACCCAACATGGTTGTGGTCCAGAGTTTGGAGATTACCAATGTCTTTTTTTATAAGTTATATGATGATACATTCCATGGTCTTGCAGAGCAGGCTCATCAGGCTAATGGGGTGCTAGTTACTGGGGTCCATGGTGGCTCCCCCCTTGTGTAGTGGGATAACAGTCGCTGTGTGCCATTCAGCAGGCACAAAGCCTGAGGTGAGGCTAAGACTGAACATGGTACGTAGGTGTGGTGCCTGTTCGTTCTGTAGTTTGTGAAGAACACAGCCTGGGATGTTATCTGGTCCCATGGATGCTGTGTTCCTGGCTTTGGAGAGTGTTTTTTACCTGTGCAGCCATGATAACAGCAACTTTGCAGTCTTCCATTATAGAGATGTGCTCTTTCATGGGTGAGAGGGGGATAAAGTTAGCACTGATCCTATCTGCCAGGATGTTGGCAATATCAGTTGGGTCTGTATATTTAGTGCCATCGTGCTGTAACTCAGAACAGATCTGAGTGTTGCCATTGTGATTCTTGACATAGCAATAGAATGCTTTGTGGTTGTCTTTAGAATCAGTGTCGATTTTGTTTTCATAACTAGCTTTGGAGGATTTTATCATGGATCACAGATTCTTACTGATGTGGACCATGGAGCTCCTCCCCTCATGGGATTTTTACCCTCTTTTGCAACAGTATTTTCCTTCCGTTGTGCAGTTTGTTTATGGCAGGGGAACACCAGATTGGCTTCCTTTTCTTGGAGGATAGCGTCTTGGTTCTGTTTGGGATAGCACGATGCATGTAGTCATGTAAGTGCTTATAAAGTGCAATTGTGAAAGATTCAGTAGTTGTAACTGTATTGTCCATCTGCATGGGTGTCCTGCAGTTCAACACTTCTGTCTTAAGAAGCATGAAGTTGGCTTTGGAGACATTTTTTAACATGGTTTCCTTAATGGGGGTGTGGGTCTAGGATGTGGATATGTAGGGTAATTAGCTTATGATCAGATGGGACCAATAAAGCGCTGACGTCAGGTGTGGAACACCGGTCACGCAGGACAAACCAAACCCTGTAACCAACACAAATAACCACAAAGTGAGCTAAATGCTACTCATTGCCAGAAGTCTCAGCCTCAAGATGCACACACTCAAGGCACTTCTCATTATGGAGAATATTGATATCTGTGCAGTATCAGTAACCTAGTTCAAGGCTCCAGACAGCACACCAGCACTACCAGGATACTACTCATTCCATACCTTCCAGCATCAGAACCTGAATCATAGCACATAGGGTGAGGATATATCCATATTCATCAAGGATACCTACACCTCTCTCTACATGCTCTCTACAGGATATGTGCCCATAGAATGTTGCACAGCAACGTTCTTCACACTCCACAGGGGTGGGGCCACAAAAACCCCGTGGCATTCATGCTCTATGAGCCTGACGAGTGTGTTCTGCAATCCAATGGAGCCAATCATAATGGAAGTCAACAATACAGAGATTGGGAACCTTCAAACAGTTGAGCACACCCTGTTTGGCTTCATCAAATGCAGACCATGCCTCCTGAACTGGGAGGAATTCTTTGACAGTTACTCAGGCTACAGATGATTGAAATGAGCTCCACACAGCCTACCTATACCTCGCTAAGGCCTTTGACACCATTCCCCAGTCAGGTATCATAGATGAACTCACCAACCTGGCCATGAATAAATACATCACAAGATGGATTGCAAACTGGCTCACAAATAGATCCCACACATTACGAGTTGCTGGCTACATGTCAGACTCTACACCAGTAACAACTGGTGTCCCCCAGGATTCAGTCCTGGGGTCCCTCCTGTTTGGTATATAGTTCTCAAATGTACATGCCAACACAGGAGAGTTGTGGTTGACTAAGTTTGCTGGGAACTGTAAAGTGTTTGCCATAATAGATTCCATGGAAGACAGACATATTCTCCAGAAGGGACTCTATGAGACAGATGTGTGGTGTCAGAATCATGGCCTCAAGCTCACTTTGGAGGAATGCATAGTGATCCTCTTTGTTGAAAACACAATACCCACAAACTACCACATGGGTGTTACCCCCTTAAAAATGACAAGGTGATAAGGGATCTGGGGACACATGTACATAGACATCTTTCCTTTGACAACCATGTTGCCAAAGTGATTGGGTGATCCTATGTGGCCCACCTAATCAACAAAGGTTTTGCATCAGGATCCAAAGAGGTAGTGTTGGCACTCTACTCTTACATCATCAGACCCATCATTGAGTACAGTGCACCATTTTGGATGTACCCGACTTAGCATATCCAGCAGCTGTAGAGACCACATAGGTACCTCACCAAGAGGATTACTGGCCTCAAACAGTTGTGTTATGCAACTCAACTGGTAAAACTAAATCTGTTCTTCGTTGCATACAGCCTACTCAGAGGCACACTCTGCCTCACATACAGAGCCATGTCCAACACATAACTGTTGAACATGCTCCATCTACACATAACAACACTGAGTCACCCTACACCTTCCAGGGATATGAACCTCATCAGAACGATGAATACAACATGCTGGTGGGATAGAGTACCATCCCAGACATTTGCCTTACTGTGGAACAGAGTCCCAATGTACATCAGACAGAACCCCTCACTGACCATCTTCAATTGGAACCTTGATGAGTGGATAGGAAACAGACAATTCATGCCAGGCATCACATCAGCAGCCCCACTAGAAAGGGGCTTAGGGTACTAACTATTAGAACTAGGCCTTGGGAGACTACCCAATGGTGTGGTGAAAGCTGCCCAACTTGCATAGGCTGATATATGCCTTCATGGAGATAGTCTACTACATACCTATGAACCTATGTGACAGGTACATGTCTACAGATAATAGATGTGTACTTCATTGTACAGTCATGTTGTACAGCAGGCACATGGACCACATACACTGTAATGCTTACAGATACTGGTGGCTGTTATGTACAGTGGGAGAGATGTGCACCTCATGTCTTTCGTGCCATTGGGATATGTGCTGGGTGAGACGGTCCTGGATGGTTCCCTGTCATGGTCTCCCTCTTACACACATCTCTGCCCATCCATCTTTGGCTGATTATACTGTGTTCCCCCTACATATATATAGAGGTACATAGGTAGGTAATAGGCTATCTGCCTGAAGGCATATATTAGTATGGCCAGAGTGTGCAGCTATCACCACCCATGGAGTTAGTTCCCTAGGCCTCTGTGTAGTAGAGCTGATGAAGTAATCCATGGTGTGACAGTTCAGTTTCACATACACTCATCAAGGCTCCTCTGGAAGAGTGTCAGTGAGGGTCTCGGCTTAATGTCAGTTGGGAGCCTGTTCCAAAGCATGGGAAGTCTGTGAGTTAGTAATGTGTCCCTCCAACATGTTCTATTTAATGTTGTGATGATGATATCCCTAGAGCGTGTGGTACAGTGAGCTTGGCTTTACTTCAGATAGCGCATGTACATCAGTTTTGCATTGGACATGGACCTGTCTGTTGGGCAGAGATCTCCTGAGTAGATAGTATGCAACAGAGTACAGATTGAGTTATATTCAGTCTTGTTGCATGGGGCAACTGTTTGAGGCCAGTAATCCTCTTGTTGAGGTACTTCAGTTGTCTTTCCAGCTGCTGAGGGTGCACAGTCAGATTCATCGCAAGTGTGTTGTGGTACTCTCTGATGGGTCTGATGACTGATGAGTAGAGGGAACCTCCTTTGACCTACATGCAAAGACTTTGGCAGTTTGTGGGAACACATAGCATGATTTTCTAACCACTTTGTGAATATGTTTCTGGAAGTGGAGATGACTATCCACATGTGTCCATAGATCCCTTGTTATCACCTACATATTTAGGGTGTTGGCACCTATGTGATATTTGTATGACTGTAGCTCGAGGCCATGATTTTTACACCACATATGTCTGACTGAGACCCTTTTTAAGGATTTCTCTGTTGTCCCAAACATCGATTATGACAACTTTTTTGCAGTCATCCACAAACTTTGCTAAACATAGCCCTCGTGTGTTTGACTGTATTTCTGAAAAGTATACACCAGACAGGAGGGGTCCCAGGACTGAGCCATGAGGACAACAGTTGTTACCAGCTTGAACAGGAGACCACAATTCTTACCTTGTGGGATCTATCTGTGCCCCAGTTGGCAATCCATCAGATGACATACATATTTATGCACTGGTTGTTGATTTTGTGGATACGACATGTGTCTGGGATGTTGGAAATGGGCTTTTCAAGGTCTATGTGGGATGTGTGTAGCTCATTTCATTGATGTATGTCCTGACTGCCTTGAAAACAGTCTAGCAGGTTTGGAACCATGATCTAACCCTGACCAAACCAAAATTGGTAGGGTTCGGTGTTTGTAAGCTCATAATAGCTCTGTTTATGAGTCCCATCATGATGGACTCCATGGCCTTGCAGATCAGGCTTAATAGGCTTATAAGACAATAGTTCCTATGGTCTGTTGTGCACCAACACTTGTGGAGTGTGCCAAATGTTGCTGTAACACATTCAACAGTTTCATATCCAGTACAGAGGGTGAGTCTCAATAGACTGTTCAGATGCAGGGTCTGTTTGCTATTTTAAAGCCATTAGTTTCTTAAAGGCTCTGTAGTTAGAATAACTGATCTAACCTAATTACTCTTCCACTCTTAGTAGCCCTCATGATGTAACAGAGGATGAGACAAATTTAGGAAAGAAAGGCAATTAGAAATAAGTTCAGACATAAAACAAATGGAATAATTATTTTTTTTTTCTCTATGTGTCATGTATAGTGCTGAATTATAGGGAAGGAAAATCGTTTTTTGGAAAGAAAATCTTGAAATTTGGGTGTATTTCATCTTTAAGAAGTTAACCGCACATATTCAATGGGCCTCCATGACAGGAGGTTTAAGGTATTACACAGTGAAGATTCTAGCTTGGCTGGGTCTTTCTTGCAGCTTTCAACAGATAAATGTACAATACAGTTAAGTGAATATCTTTATTTTAACTGCTTCATGGCTAAGTGCACTTGCAAAATCTTTTCACTGTGTCAGTATACTGGGTGAGGAGTTTGACCCCCATGGGGGTGCATGGTATTTTACATTGTTTGGTATTCACTCTGCAAACGTGCTACATTTCCTAGATATCTGTCTTTTTAATGACCCTTACAGCTACACTTGCTCCCTTCCTAATGCACTGCTATGGAGACTATGAATTCAAAAGGCTTAGTTTCCAATCCCTTGAAGCCTACATTTTTTCTTGATATAAACAAAGAGAAATGGAATGTTTCATCTACTGGCAAAAATGAAGAAAATCCATATCATGCATTAATAATCTAACATACAAATATGACATAAAGTATACATATTGCAAGCATGTCTCCACTTTCCTGACTTAATGTTTTAATCCACTGATTGTTGTATGTTGTTTTGCAATGTTCAATTTGCTGCCATTAACACTTTTCAAACATTCCTTTGAAATGGTTGCTTTCTGACAACTTTACCATGTTATTCTATAGCTTCAGCTGCTAATGCAGGGGTTCAAATCCATAGATGTCTACATTGTATCAGTCTGCAAAACAATCCATGCCATGAGTTAATAACTTACCATTGTCAGAACATATGAGATGATCATTGAACTGCATGCACATGCAAATGTGAAAATAATATAAATCTAACACATATAGTTTAAATGCTTCCCTGCCTCAGTGAAGTCATCCAATGATGTGTAGATGGTCAATGCATTAGAGAGGAAGGTTTTAATCCCCTGATGGTTGTATGCTGTTTTATGATGCTCAGTTTTCAATCAACAGTGTTCTAATATTTCCCTTGAAATGTATTTTTAGCAGTCTTTCATCTGAATGCTTCCCTAACATGGTGGACTAGAGAATAGCAATGATGAAGGCAGGGGTTACAATCCATACCAATGTGCTTCTTTTTTTCTTGCTATAACATGTTCAATTGGCCTGAAATGTGTTATACTGACAACTTTGCTATGAATAATTATTTGGCATGACTAAGTTCTAAGTTAAGGAATAAGAGTGACAAAACCATGTGCTTAAATCCTTCAGGTATAATTCAATTTTTCTTGCTGTCATGGGTTCAGTTTTCTTGAAATGAATCATTCCTATCATCAGATTGTAAATTATGTCATGGAGTTTGTCACCCTCTATTTGTCAACTATTATTAAGCTAAGACATTGATTAATATGGGTTCCTACCCCACCTCCACCCTGTTCATTCCTTATTTATTCACCGTGAGTACTAGCTTCTGCTTCCTTCCCCTTTTATCTCTGTCCTATACTGCCATTTTGAACATATAATACAGTGAAAACTAGATGGATTCAACACACACTTGCACACAAAGGGATAATACAAAAAGCATATTTTTTGATGCCATACATTGCATGTCAGTTAGCAGAGAACAATGCCAATGCCCATATATCCACAGGAAAATAACACTCTATGTCCTATGGCAAAAATAAAGAAAATCCTTGTCATGTGCTAATAAGTCACACAAATGAGCTAAGCATTGCTGCATGTACTAGTTTATGATAAAATACAGTTAACACCTTCATTCAAACTTCTTTAATGGCTAAATGTTCTCTTGAAGATAGTTTTCCTGTGTCACAGGTTCATAGGTAAGTACTAGGCAATCAGTCAGCAGACCATCATAAGCCAAGCAAAATGAAAAACTATTCAAAAATTATCTCTAGCTTAAAGGAAGGCAAGACAAGATACACCAGGGAAGAATTATAGGCTGTCTATCTAATTATCTAATTTGACCTTGAAGGTGGCAAGGTTGTTACTCTGCTTGACATGTAGGTGAATTTTGTTCCAGAACTGAGGAATACATTGGGACATGAATCTATCATGCCAACATGTCTTATTTATATATTGATGAAGCTTTGGTTCTTTTAACTGATTATTTAAGGTATCATTAGTTCTGTGAAGGAATAGGAGGTCAAATAAGGTTGGATCTTTCATGGTTTGAAAGGCTTGGCACAAATCTCCACAGAGGAGTCTATAAGAAACTGAATACAAAGAAAAAGTTGACAGTTTTTTCTGATAAGTAAGATTTTTGAGACCAGTGATAATTTTAGTTATGAATCTCTGAAGTCTCTCAAGTTGTGTGATATGTTTAGACAAATACACACCAACCCCAGGATTCATTAAAATCCATGTAGGCTCTGTGAAGAGCCTACACATAATGTACTCATGTACATGGTGATGGTTCTTCCTCAGCAGCACAACATACATATTAATTATGGTGCACTGCTAAGGCAGAGCAAAGTAACACAGATTTTGAATTCATGTAAGCAACACAGTAGAGGCTGTGCCATACTTCTGGACTGTCCAGAAAACTTCTGGAGAGTTGGTAAGCACAACCCAATATCTTTCTGCCCATTAACCTGGACCAAAAGGTGAACAACAGATATTACTTCATAAAACTGCAATTTTAATTTTTTTTTTTTTTACATTTATGTGCTTGTTTGTGCTGTGCAGAATGTTGTACAGCTATGGTTAGCATTGCTCACAGATACAGTAGACATCTGCTAGACATCTAAAAATAGAAACTGGATGTATTCAATTATAATTGTTTTTTTTCCATGTGCTTTTCTGCATGGTGTTGCATATTGCTTAGCTATGCTTATCTGCATTGACATATGCAGCAGGCATCTACTAGACATCTAAAAATAGAAACCAAATGTATTCAATTGTTGTAGTTCTGTGGTGCTTAGCAATGTGCAAACCCATGCAGAGAAGCTGGGCTACACTTACAGGCACCTGTGTAGTATATGTGAAGATATACAAGTTCCCTTCAGTATCCCAGTGGCTAGATAGGTTGGTTCATGACCTACAGTGTAGTAGATCCTGGGTTCAAGTCCTGAACAGTCATAATTTTTACATTTATTGTTGTGAAAATGTGTCAGGTGACTGAAACATCGGTTTAGTTTAAAACTGTTCATTTAGAAAAGCTGCATTTTGCCAAGCAGCACTTAAACATGGTCAGTGGTCTATTCCCATTTGTGCATTGCTAAGCTGCTCTTACACATGATTTGTGTGAGTTTGTGTGATGCTAAGCTGCGTGATGCTTATTTAAAAGTTACAGCATGACATGCAAGGGCAGGAATACAGCCTATTTAAAGGCCAGTGTGAGATAATTTCACATTATTTGTTGGAGTCTTAACTTGGCTGTGGATATGCCTGGTGCTGTTGGTGAAGGAGTGCACTTTTGTGCACATAAGTGGGGAGTGCAAGAGACCAGAGTTTTTGTTGGACTCCTGGTTAAGAATGATGTACCCTGGCTGATGCAGTGTGATTATCAGGGCTCAGAGTGTAAACCTGGGGCCTGGCTTCCATTGGCCAGGGAACTTACTAGTGCTACTGGTATCCCTCACACTGGTGAGCAGTGTCATCACCACTAAAATGACCTGAAGCATAGGAAGAGTCTCATTTAAAGTGTCTATCCCATCCAACTCCCCCCCCAGCCATAACCAGGCTAAAAAACTTCTCAAAAACTGACTACAACCTTCTAAGGGAGGGTATCAGTAGCTTCACACCACCGCTCCCCTTAGAGGAGGCAGACAAATATGCTGAACAGTATGCCACTGCAGTATGCAAACACCTGTACAATGGCATGGACTCAGCCATACCCAACAGAACTAAAACCTGCTCCCCAAGGAAGCACAAACCTATGTGTTGAACATCCTCTATCAACAGGCTTTACAACAAAAGAAAGAAACTGTTGTCCAAGAGTAAAAAGGCACAAATTCCCAATTGGAAAAAGTCCCTCCTTAGCCTCAACAAGCAAATGAGATCACTAGTGAAAAGCTCCAAAGCCAATTATGAATCAAAACTAGCCTCCAAAACAAAGGGAAACCATAAAGTCTTCTTCATTTACATCAGGATCCTCCATGGCAAAGCCCAGGTTTGTTTTGAACTAGTTCTTAAAGGCACCACTTACACTAATCCTGTTGACTTAGCCAACCTGCTAGAAGATAGGTTCAGTGCAAACTTCACCCCCCTGTCCCCCACAAAGGCCCATTCAACATCCCAGATACTTGCCCCACACCACACATCTCCATAGATCAAGTGCTAAAGGCCCTATCCAAGGCAAAGAACACAGCTTCCATGGGACCTGATAGTATCCCAGGCTGTATTATGCAACATCTCCAGCAAGAACTAGCCTCACCATTGAGCATCCTATTCAACCACAGCATAAGTACAGGCTTCATTCCAGCAGACTGGACAACTGCCATTGTCATCCCTTTGTACAAAGGTGGTGCCACTACTGACCCTGGAAACTATCACCCCATCAGCTTGACAAGTCTGATCTGTAAGGCCATGGAGCATATTATTATTATGGACCTCATAAACAAGGACATAGGCAATCTCCAAGCACGTGACCCCTCCAAGTTCAGATGTGTTAAGGGCAGATCTTGCCTGTTGAACCTGGTTGACTTTTATGAGACTGTTATCAAGGCCCTGGATGAGGGAAAGTCAGTGCATACAGCTTACCTTGACTTGGCCAAAGCTTTGAAACAATCCCCCACTCAGGCACCATCAAAAAGCTAACACACCTTGATGTAAATCCCTATCTCATCAGGTAGGTGGCCGACTGGCTCACTGATAGGACCCACAAGGTCAAAATAGGTGCCATCATCTCCATCAGCAGACCTGCCACTAGTGATGTCTTCCAGGGATTTGTCCTGGGACCCCTATTGTTTGGCATCTACTTCTCAGAGTTCCAGGAAAGGACAAAAGGCCTGTGGCTGACCATGTATGTGGATGACTGTAAGTTGGGTGCTGCCATTGATTCCCCAAATGATGTTAACATACTTCAAGAGGGTCTCGCAGCAAGAAATGACTGGTGCCAAAGTCATGGCCTTAAGTTAAATGCACAAAAATGTATTATCATACCATTCGGCAAAAACACTGTCCCTACTGATTTCCAGATTAATGGCACCCCCCTAAAGACACAACCTGTGGTTAGAGACCTGGGTACACAAGTTGACAACAATCTCACATTTGACCATCTTGTAGTGGCAGTGGTCAGAAAAGCCTTTTACCTGGTTCATCTCATAAGTAAAGGGATTACATCCAGAAAAAAAAGAGGTTATTACCTCTCTATACTCCTCCCTCATTAGGCCAATAATTAAGTACAGTGCCCCATTTGGTATGTACCTCTCCAAACACCTGCACCAACTGGAAAGACCACAGAAATACCTCACAAAGAGAACCCATGGCCTCCAATACCTGTGTTATGTGGACAGGCTCAAATCACTATCACTCTACTCTGTATCATATTGCTCAGAGGTGATCTTTGTCTCACCTACAAGGCAATCTCAGACCCTGCTCCACTAGAGATGCTCCACCTCCATAAGTCTAACTCCTCATGTAATACCCAATCAAAAGGATTAAATCTAATATATGACATTAACAAAACCTATTGGAGGGAGAGGTTTGTCTCACAGAGGCTGCCCCATCTCTGGAATAGACACCCCATACATGTCAAACAAAGTATGTCACTGACCCTCTTTAAGCACAACCTTGATGAGTGAATGGGTAATCATAAGTTTGTCCCAGGGATTCCACCTGAGTCCCTCATTGACAGGGGTGACAGATGCTGATTGGGGTTTCTTTTTTGGGGATAAACTCTTGGCTAGGCTTGTAAGGACCCCAGAGCCACTAGGCTAGTAACCTCCCATGATCCTATGATCCTATGAAGAGCGGAACCTTGGACACTTGGGTCCAAGAGGCTAGGGCTGGGCAAACCCCACAGATATGTAAGCATGTTTGTCAGTAATTTAGAAATATACAAGCTGAATCTGTGCAAAACTGGTATGCATAATGGTTTGTTTCTTTTCCCACAGCTGAGGAAGAGAGGGCTCACAATGTCCAGTCCCATGAAAGGAGCCTGCCCAGGATGATGCAATTGTGTGGTAAGTAAGAAAACATCAAAGTAATAACTTATTGTATAACATAATTATACAGTAAATTAATTACAGAGTTTGCAGTCTTAACAGTGAGGTATGGCATACCTGGGACATCTTACATCTTTACTAATGTGTCACAGCCTACCTAAAATGGTAAAGCAAGTAAGCATATAGTAATATGTAGTATAGCTTCCAAACATCAGTTAATGTTGTAGTCTACCCAGATTAATAGTCACTGTTCTGGTCTGCTCATTGCCTGAAATATACTGTAGGTTGCACTCAATAAATGAACAGGGTATATGGGTTAGTTAACAGAAGTCCTACACAGCTACCCATGCTCTACATGCCAGAGGTGAAGCAGCATTAATCAATACATTTTAAAGGTTGATGGTGCTTTGATAAGTAATGTTTTCAAATAAAGAGTTCACTATTCCTGTATTCACTGAATGGGTACTTTAATCTGACACCAGTCAACAGTTACATGTAACTCAATAAAGAGTGCAGCAAAAAATATCAGTAATAAATGTAGTGCAGTACCCAGAGTAAGATTCAAGCCTGTGTTCTGCTCATTTTGTCTGAAATAATGCTGTATATTCCACTCAGTCAATGAACATGGCAGATGGATAAGTTAACTGAAGTCCTGGGCAGCTACCCATGTGTCTAAATGCCAGATTTTAAGAAATAAGTGTTCATTATTGCTGTATTCACCCTATGTGTGTTCTAATCCAACACCAGTCTACTGTTACATATTAACTAATAAATAATGCAGCAACAAATTTCACAAATAAATATATTGCAATACCCAGATTAAAGGTCAACTTCAGTTCTAATAATTTTCCCCGAAATATGCTATAGCTAGCACTCAGTAAATGAATGGGCTATACGGTTAAGTTAACAGACACCCTACACAGCCATACATGTGTGCAACTGCCAGATTTCATGTGATATCAAGCATTACAGTGTAAAAGGAGATGGTGCTTTGGTAACTAATGTTTTCAAATAAAGTGCTCATTATTCCTGTGGTCACTCCATTTGGTTTCCAATCTGAAAACACACACAGCTATGCATGTGAATAAATGTACAATTTCACACAAAATGTTGCAATAGAAGTCTTAAAGGAGGTGGTGTTTTGAGAATTCATTATATTCAAATAAAGTGCACATTATTTCTGTAGTCACTGCTTGTGGGTTCTAATCCCACAGCAGCCAACTGAGAAATGACCAGCTGTCTAGTGTAATTAGTGTACATGAACATACCTCTCAACTGTCACAGTTTTTGCAGAATGTAATTACTACTGCCCCATATGTTTGGTCCTTGATTAGTAGATACATGACATTACTTGGAATGCAATTTATTGGCAACTTCATTATCAGAACACCTTGCTACTAATGTATGAGCACACTATGTAACAATGCTCCCTGTAGTTGCACCTTTGTACCATCATTTGGTAGGGCTTGGCCCATAATGTCCCATGCTAACAGGTTGAGAGATATGTACTTGCAACATCATCTATCCAACATTTGCAGTCATTGTACTCACAAATGAAACCTTAGATATGTAGAAGTATGTAGTAGTAGTATGCGTAGTAATATTACCTGTGAAGTTACTAATGTTTTTTTTTTCTGTCTCACACCACCCCTTCTCTTCTTTAATTTATTATTTATATTTATTATTATAATTTGATCTTAATATATTTATAACTACCTTTTATGTTGGCCTTGTGTATAATTTGATATTGCTTTGCTGTTAAAATACTTTCATTTACATTCTTTATTGTTGTGTTCCTCATTATATTTCTTTATATTTCTTTAGATTAATCATTATTATCTTCTATTATGTTAATACTAGCATTGGTTTGGTTATGTTTATTTTTACCTTATGTTTATATTTAATTTACTACAGCATGACAGACTAGCCTGATTCCAGGCAATCCACCTACCTTGGCTCCCCCAGCCATGGCACTGGGACCCAGCACATCTTGGCCACAGCGTGGTGGCACCCTCTCTTCTGCCTCTGGACTACCAGGGCCGTCAAGTAGTTCTGCCCCACAGGCTGGGGCTGGTCCCTCCTCAAGGAGTGGAAGTGGGGGGAGTGATTATGTCACCCATGAGGATCTGCCAGGCATGGTGCATGAGCTGCTGTGCTGAACGCTCAGTGCACTCCTACACTGGATGGAAAACATGCTGTCCATCCTGGTGGAGCAGCCTGGACCAATGTGCCGACATCAACCACTGCTTCCACAGGAGCAGTGAAGGTACAGTGCTCACAGTCCCATGAGTGAGGATTTAAGTAACACTGCTACCGTGTCTGACATCCATGGGACTGGGATTCCACAACACCCTCCCCAACCAAGGCCCCCCCCATATCACACACCAACCCTGTCTACTGTCTTGTCTGTCTGCAAAAGCTTTCTCACCTTCCCAACTTACCTCCCCTACATGTACCTATGTCCCTTACCCAACATTCAACTCTCACCATGGGCATCTGTCCCAAAAAATATATATATTGCCCCATATATAGCTCTTCATTTCACACAAGTGTCCACTGGACACACTTAGTTTGGTCCAAATGGCTTAACAACGCAACTATGTTGTCCTCATCTCTGTCTCTGGGGGTGGCAGTCCAAATTCAGCTAAAAAAACCTGTTAAAGTACACAGTTGTTGGTGTAATAAGAAATGGATAGCTATGGCTCTTTCGTACACCCTTCCTGCACATACCTACCTGCCTTTCACTATGTTTTTCCTCCTGCTTGCACCCCATTTCACGACTGTCCTATCTCCACCTTTTTCATTTCTTGAAAGGTTTTTTGCTTGATACTGTGCAACGCACAGTGTCACTCAGCTCAGCTAAATGTCACTATATTGATATATGTGTGCGAAATAATAATGCTCAAAATGTACACCTGTACCCTATTTTGAACCCAGGAGAATCACACCTGCAGACTAGTGCATCCGCCACCAAGCTACACAGTTGTTAATTAGCACAGGTGGTTTAAGTAAAACATACCAATTACCAAGTTACCATCATTAAGCATGTTTAAGTAGGGCTGCACATTGTGCTGCATCATGCAAATTTGCTTAAAGAGTAATGGAAAAATGTGAGTGTAACTTGGAGTCTGGTACAGGAATACATCCCTAAAAAGGCAGACACAGAATTAGGGATGTACGTGAGGTCTCTAATAGCAGGTAACTGTGCACTTCTATCTGTATCATTTAAAAATACACCATCTAAAACATTAACTGGGACTCTGGTGGAGAAATACATCTCTATAAAGTCATACACATAATAATGAAGTAAATGAAGTAGGTAACAGCCTGTAAGTGTACAATTATATGTTGAAAAATCCACCTGCTATAACAGTGACTCACTAGCTCAGTCTGTGAAATGCTTTGAAAACATTAATTTTTTGTACACGTGGTCCTGGGATCAAATCCAGTGGTGTGTAGCATTTAAAATACATGTATGTGTACATCACCATTGCAAATTCTGGATTGAATGACTGACTGTGAAATCAAATATTTATCCACCAAATGTATTTCAGATGGAATATCTGTTGTTCAATGATGAAGTCAAAGGTCTGCAGATAGGAACACAGTTAATATATTCCTATTACAACACTAGAAAGTGCATAGATTACCAGGTCATGCAGTACTTTGCAATCACAGAGGATTTTAAATTATGTAATACAAAGGAGGCCCAGTAATATCAGTTTTCAGCATGCAATCAATTGCTACTGATAGTACAGATAAGCACAGCTGCACAAGTAACATACACGTATGGAGGTCATGCTAGCAACAAGGATTGCCAGCACACACATTCCAGACGACAACCATAATGTAACACATGGCTTGGCAGTTGTCCAAATGGTTGACATAATGGTGTCAACCTTGTTCAAGGACACAACAAACATGTTATCTTTTACTCTGTTAATGATACATTTGGCTAACATACTTACCTTAAACACATACCTCAATTTCCTGTGGGGTGGGTTCCCTCAATCAGACTCTGGCTATACACCAAGGCTGCCACTGGTCACACTTTTACTCATAAGAGTTGTTGTCCTCCACATTCTGCAACCTCTTTCACTATGCTTATTGCCTGCAGCAGCAGCATCAGCTGCCACCTGTAGCACACACATGTGTATGTAATAAGTATCTACTACAAACATCCTCTCAGTGCTGATGTAGTATCTCTACCCCAGTTCTTCCACCCCATCATATGAGAAAGGGGATGGATTCTACATTGAGGCATTATAGCTCATTCAATAGTTGCATGGGATTGCCGGATTACATGGCAAATCAGCTGTGTATGCTTCAATTAGCATTACTCAACCACAGATTGGTTCATAGGTAATCATCTGTTTGTGGTCTGCACTGTTGTGGCAGGACAGGTAGCTTACATCCTTCTATGCTGGGAATTGCTGATTGAAGGCCCAGTGTCTGCTATTCTAAAAGTATATTAGTTCTGGCTTAAGCACTTCAGCTTTAGGCCAGTTATTCTACATTAAAAAGGTTTGTGGTCTGCACTCTTGTGGGAGGAGAGGCTGAATTCTGCCCTTTTGAGCTGGGAATATCTGGTCACAGGCTTATTGTGCCTGCTTATTTGAACTGCTTCTTTCTTAAATTGGTGCGGCTTGTTGCTGTAGCATAGACCAGATTCAGGCCTGCTGAATCTAGCTTTGTTTGTATAACTTGAGCACTGATCCAGGCCATCTTTTTTGGAGAAGGTTCCCCTGCACCCTAGTAAGCAGGGGTGTGCAGTTAGAACTTGTCTGATTGAAGACTGCTGGAACAGGGCTCTGTTTTGAGCTTTTTTCTGGTTAATTGGGTAACTTGTTTAAATCAGTTTGTTCGTTTTCTATTGTTATATATATATATATATATATATATATATATATATATATATATATATATATATATATATATATATAAATTGTACTTTATTCATCTGCTTTTACTGTATTTGTGTTTCTTCCTACTTTATTACTAGGGGCATTAACTACAACTCTGATCTGCGATATATAACAATAAGTATTCTTTTCTGTACATTTAAAGTGTTTTTTGAGTGTATCTGGTTTATTTTCTTAAAAAAAAAAAAAAAAAAAAAAAAAATCTAAGCTAGTATAGTCCAGTTTTCAGGTTAGTGCTGAATTCAGGGCTGTGTTACAAATCTCTGTGTTTGCCCATATCTTACTTGGATAGGAGGATGTTCTCTGTTCACCTGTGAGAGAAGGGAGCTTTGAGCAGCCTGTCTGTCCCTGGTGGAATGGTTTCAGCCCAGAAATTAGTAGTTTATTGGCCATTTTCGGCTAATTTCTATCTCTTCCATTTCCCTGCTATAAATACCGTATTTGCCCAGTTTTGCACGCCGGTTAGCTAGGGTAAAACTATTCCCGGCTCCACAAAGTCTCCTCTTCAATTTTTTCCTTGGAATTAGACAAACTTTCGGGCGGCCACGGTGGTGCAGTGATTAGCATTGCCGCCTCACAGCAAGAGGTTCTCCGGTTCAATCCTCAGCTGGGGTGTCTTCTTTGTGGAGTCTGCATGCCCTCTCTGTGGTCATGTGGGTTTCCTCTGGGTGCTCCGGTTTCCTCCCACATCCCAAAGACATGCTGCAGGTGGATTGGACACTCTAAATTGGCCCTAGGTGTGAGTGTGTGCATGTGTGTGCCTTCTGTGGAAGGTTGGGTGCTGGGCTGGCAACTCGACACCGTAAAACTCCACTGCCAATCATGAGCGGACAAGGTGATCTGCTGTAGCGACCCCTAACTGGGAAAAGCAGAAAGAAGAAGAAGAACTAGACAAACTTTCAACTTAAGCACTCAAGCCACTCATTTCTCAGCCTGGCACTTACTCAAAACATATAGCAAGCACTTATAAACCCTAGCACTAGACACTCCTGTACTGTACAGAAGGACAAGGCAATCTATTTGACCTTACCAGCCATCTAGTAAAACAGTTCATTGTACCTATCCAGGCATGTCCAAAGGGCAGTTTCAGGTGTACGCTACAGTCCAACTGGTGAATCTGGGCATTTTGAGGCAATGTTACAACTGCCTCATGTACACAGACATCCCCCTCCTCCTACCACCAAACACTAATACATGTGAGAGATGCAATTATACAGCCAAATTGGAGGCTAAGCTCTCACAACCCAAGACTGGATCAGACAGTCAAGAGGTGAAGGGAAATACTTGCATCACACCATGAGTCTCACATAAACCCATTAAAGCAGCACTGGAAAAAAACACACATAAATACATGAAAACATACTCGGAGTCTCTAAATAAAAATCTGCAAACCCAACAGAGACCTCCAAAGCAAACATCCAACCAACCTCCACCCCCCAACACAAACCATGAAACACATATTTCACAAAACCAGTGTGCCATGCAATCACAGCCCAATAACATACCCAACATACTAGTAATAGGTGACTTTATAGTCAGACACACTGATGTCCCACTCACTAGGCTGAATAAGGAGAAGGTTACTGTTAGCTTCCTGTCGGGCACCAGGATCCGCCACATAACACAAGCACTCAGGTCACTACAGAACAAGAACAAATATGACTCTGTCATTGTCCATGTTGGTGTGAATGACCTGAGCCATAACTCTCTGGACTACATGAAAAGAGACATGGAAGAGCTCTCTGATCACATAGCCCAGGCCAGTATGACCCAGACCCTGAGTAGCATCCTGCCCTCACCAAGAATGATACCACGGTATAAAGAAAAAATTCTCAATTTCAACAATTGGCTAAGTTTCTGGTGTCATTCAAAGGGGATCCAGTGTATGTCCACCTGAGATGACATGCTCAACAAGCCACGCTGCTTCGCTAGAGATGGCTTGCACCTGTCACCCTTAGGCTTTTAAATACTGGCCAAGGCTCTTGCCACCCCCATAGTGCCTTTTTTAGGCAAGGCTCAAAAGACAAACCCACTGGTGTAAATAGCACAAGTAACAAAAAACTGAGGGTAATGCTACTCAATACCAGAAGTCTGAACCTCAAAATGCACGCACTCGAGGCACTCCTCAGTATGGAGGAAATCTATATATGTGCAGTAACAGAAACCTGGTTTAAGGCTCCACAGAGCACCCCAGCACTACCAGGCTACAACTCATACCATACATTTTGGCCACAGAACCCAAACCAAAATACAAAAGGCAGGGGCGTATCCATATTCATCAAGGATACCCACACCTCCAGGTTAGTGGCACAGCACAATGCTTCAGAGATCATCCACATGCAACTAACAATGGGCAAAACTGCAATTCAAAATGTAGCTTGCTGCAGATCACACACCATGTCCCAGGACCCCCATTCTGCATTTCTGGAAACACCGGGAAACATAAAGGTTCTACCAAACACCCTAATATTGGGTGATTTCAATTACTCAAACATTAACTGGGAGAACTACTCAAGTACTAACTCGCTTGCCCAACATTTCCTAGAATTTATAAACTTAAGCGCCCTGGTTCAACTGGTCAACAATCCCACCAGAGGTGACAACATATTGGACCTGGTCATCACCAACATGAGCGACTGGTGTTCCACACCAGAGGTCAACCCCTCGCTGGCTAGATCTGACCATAAACAAATCACTTTGGATATCCACATTCCGCCCCCACCCCTGGACAAGAAAACCACTGTGAAAAACTTTTCAAAAGCAAACTTCACTTTACTTAAGACAGAGGTGGAAAGTTTCAAAGCCCCCATGCTGAAAGATAACACTGTCCAAGCTGCAAAATCCTTTATTAATGCATTCTACGGGCACCTACAAGAATGCATGGATCATGCCATCCCAAGCAAAACCAAGACTCACTCCTCCAAGAAAAGGAAACCGGTCTGGTGGACTCCTGCCATAAACAAGCTATAGAATAGAAGGAGGAAACTAGTACAGAAAAGAGTAAAATCCCAAGAAGGGAAGACATCCCTGATCAGTATCAGCAAGAAACTACGATCCCTCATAAAATCATCCAAGGTTAGCTTTGAAAGAAAAATTGCCAAGGACTCCAAAGATAACCACAAGGCATTCTTTAGCTATGTCAAGAATCTAAGTGGCAATGCTCAGATCTGCTCGGAGTTAGTGCAGAATGGCACAAAATACACTGAACCGACCGATATCGCCAACATCCTGGCAGACAGGTTCAGTGCAAACTTCACCCCCATCTCACCCCCAAGAGGGCCCATAACCATACCAGAAGAATGTAGAGTCCCTGAAATCACAGACACTCATGTTAAAACAGCCCTCTCCAAAGCCAAAAACACAGCATCAATGGGACTGGACAGTGTCCCAGGCTGTGTCCTACACGAGCTCAAAGATGAACTAACCCCTCACCTAAACACACTATTCAAACTCAGCCTCTCCACAGGCTACGTATCCACAGAGTGGTGCACAGCAGCGGTTATTCCGCTCCACAAAGGTGGAGCCACAACAGACCCTGGGAACTATCACCCTATAAGCCTGACTAGCTTGGTCTGCAAGGCTATGGAGCGCATCATCATGGAACTCATTAACAGAGACATTGGAAACCTCCAAACACTGGACCCTACCCAGTTGGGCTTTATTAAGGGCAGATCATGCCTCTTAAACCTGGTGGACTTCTTTGAGACAGTTACCAAGGCTATAGATGAGGGAAAGGTGGTACACACAGCCTACCTAGACCTCACAAAGGCCTTCGACACCATTTCCCATTTTGGTATTATAGACAAGCTCACCAGCCTGAACATAAACCCCTACATCACAAGATCGGTTACCAACTGGCTCATGAACAGAACCCACATGGTGAGAGTTGCGAGAGCTAGGTCCGACTCTAAATCAGTTACAAGTGGAGTTCCCCAGGGCTCAGTCCTAGGACCCCTCCTGTTCAGGATATACTTTTCAGAGGTACAGGCAAGCACAGGAGGACTATGGCTGACCAAGTTCGCAGACGACTGCAAACTAGGGGCTATAATTGACTCTCCAGCTGACACAGACATTTTCCAAAAGGGTCTCACTGAGACGGATACCTGGTGTCAAAATCATGGTCTCAAGCTAAACGCCAAAAAATGCATAGTTATCCCCTTTGGAAAAAACAAAGTACCCACAAACTACTACATAGGTGGTAGTCCCCTAAATACGGAAGACGTAATAAGGGATCTGGGGACCCAAGTAGATAATAATCTCACCTCTGATAATCACATTGCCAAAGTGGTTAGAAAATCCGTCTATGTGGCCCACCTAATCACAAAAGGGTTTGCATCCAGATCAAAAGAGGTCATTGTGCCCCTCTACTCATCACTCATCAGACCCATCATAGAGTACAATGCCCCATTTGGGATGTACCTTACAAGACACCTGCAACAGCTGGAAAGACCACAGAAGTACCTCACCAAGAGGATTACTGGCCTGAAACAGATGCCCTATGCAGCTCAACTGAAGAAATTACAGCTGTACTTGGTTGCATACTGCCTACGCAGAGGTGATCTCTGCCTGACATACAAGGCCATGTCCAACCCAGAATTGATGGATATGCTACACCTAAAGAAAACCTTATCCCTGCAAGCCACACGCTCTAGGGATCTAAACCTCACCACAACAATAAATAGGACGTGCTGGAGGGATAGATTCCTGTCCCAGAGACTTCCCATGCTTTGGAACAAGATCCCAATCTACATTAAGCAGAGCTCCTCGCTAACACTCTTCAAAAGAAATCTTGACAAGTGGATGGGAAACAGAAAGTTTACCTCGGGCATCACTCCAGTGGCTCTGCTGGACAGAGGCACAGGGAACTAATCTAAGGGAGCGGTGAAAGCCAACACATTCCTGGTAGGCTTATAAATGCCTTTGGGCAGATAGCCTAGTACCTACCTATGAACCTATGAACCGATAATGAGAACCATCTTAAAAATGTAAACTCCTAGCCAGGGGAACCATTGTGTATTAGAGTTACTTTCTATGGTGATCTTTTTGTCACAACATTGATATATATATATATATATATATATATATATATATATATATATATATATATATATATATCTTTCAAAAGAGGATTATTTTACTCCAGGTATGTAATCATTTTGTTTCCAACATGATGCATATGTTTTAATATAAATAGCGAATGGGGATTACATCAGTAAGACTTTCTTACACCTGTACAGCTGATGTGCCATTGATCTGCAGCTGTGTAACACCTACAGAGGATGTAGACTACAGCAAGGGTTTAATGCTGTCTGTTAACTAGTGACACAGGTCTCCTGGATACTGCCTTTGATGGCAGTTGTCATACTGCACCGCTATGTTTTGGCATTGAACTATAGACATATGTTATGGGGGTTTTCCTGATATGGCCACAATACATGTGGGACTCCTGTTTGGGTGTCTGATCATATGTGAGTATCTGTCATGGCATAAGCAGGTGTAGGTCACTATTGCCACTATCCTAGTTGCCTCTACACCTTTTGCATGATTGCCACACTGTTGCATATGAAACGTGTAATGAAGCTAGGAATACTGATAGCCTTCCTTAATTGCTGTATCTGTACATACTGCACATCCACATACGTGATCCTGACAGGTGATCAAATCATTTTGTATTTGAGGTGATAACGTACACCAGGAGTTGCCCACCTTTCACTGAGGTGGAAAATGACCTCATAATTGAGTCATTACAACAGCACTACCAAGTCCTGCTGTCCAGAGGGAGGGTAAAAAGGCAGGACCGACAAGTCTTGTGGGATGAACTGGTCCATAACATAAATGCTTTGGGGCATCAGAATCACACATATGAGCAGGTGCAACACCATGCTACAGACATGATCCACTCAGCATGCAGAAGGGCATCAGATGTGGCCAGAGACTGCCATGTCACTGGTGGTGGGCCTGCAGTGGAAACAGTCTCTAACAGCCACTGAGGAGTTCCTGAAGAACCTTGCAACATAAGACAGCTCCCAGGCTTCCATCATAACATATGTTGTGGATGTGGGTGCCACCATTTCCACCCAAGAGGAGAGTCCAGGTATGTTTAGTTAAATCAGCATCAGAATACTGTAGCATTTAGTGTGTCAAGTTGTACATATTTTTATGTGGGTGTAAGGTGTTGTATGGGGTGGGGGGAAGTAGGTTACCTGCAGTTTTAAGCTCATGCAGGGATTGTGACCCACATACCTGTTATCATAGCTGCTACTGCAACTGGGGGATATTTGGTTGAACTATCAGTGTTATACTGTAACATGTGGTGCTGTTTATATTATGTCTCCTTCAATTGTTTTTCAGCACCTTCAGGAATAAGAAGAGACCATGCCCCTGCCACTAGTAAACACAAAACATTTTTAACATTGATGTTGATTTACTTCAAGGTATTAGCTAAAGTGACATTCCAGGCCTGCTGGCTGGATACATGTACTGTCTGCATGATTGAAACATTTGGAGATATGTCCTGACTGTACACACTGTGGTCATACCCAGGCCTTGTAGGTGTAACCACAGTGATTGATTTCACAGTATTGACAGGACTTATCAGATGGCTATACCTGTAAACCGTGCAGAGTTCTGCAGAATGTCAGCAGTGTACATAATTTATGTATTGCTCATAAGAGTCCAGTTTAAATAACTGGTATTCTGAAATATTTACAAATGTGGGTTAGAAATTAATGACCTGAGGTCCTACTATCTCAGATTGTGGGTTGTACAAGTCTGCAATGGGGATAGCAGTGTATACAGCTTAACATATATTGAAACAGTACTGCAGGGCATAGTTGTGCAGCTATTAACGTGATGCTTTCCCCTTTATATGACAGGTGACCTGGGAGGTTGGCAGTTGTCCCCTTCACAACTTGAAGTCAGTGTCTCTTCAGACTCTGATGATGATAATGGCCAAAGTGAGGCACAGCTGGGTGTTGCAGGGGCTGAATCTGTTACAGAGGTTTGCATCCCTCATCTGCCCTCCTTATCACCGTACACAGTCAGTATGCCTACACATACCCAGTCCCCTGAGGCCACAGATTTTGGACAGTTGGAGGGTGGGGACATTATATTAAACAAGGAAGTGTGGCTACTGTGGCTTCAGTGAGTGTCAACAGTTGCCATAGCCAAACAGGTGGCGAGGCACCACACATGTGGATTGATAGGGGTACTCATAGGAGGCCTGCTATCCCTCCACCACCTGTTGCAGGTGTCTCATCATGTGTCACTTGGCATATGTTTAGGGCCATCATGGAGGCACAGGCATGTTCCAAAAGGAACTCCAGGTGAATGCTCAGGGTTATGGATGCAGCACAGTCTGACATCCGGGACTGCCTCCACCGTGTTGCTGATACCCTGGCTTGTTTGACTGATGCAGTGGAAAGACATTGGTCTGAGAGAGGTCGCACACTATCTGCTTTGGAATGCACGTTGTCTGTGTTGGAACATCTGGTTGGAGTTGAGTGCTGGACTTGTGGATGTAGGTCAGCAACTACATCTGCTGAGAGTCTACTTAGCAGTGCACAATCATGCTCCTATAGTGGCAGTACATCCAGAGCTCCAGAGGGGAATGTGCTGTCCACAACAAGATGTAGCAGACCATGGGCTCATGGTCCTGGGTGGTCCCATGGAGGACACAGTCACAGCAGACAGCAGTCACCCTCAGGTAGTAGCCCAGCATCTGACCTTGGGGATCGAGGTGCCAGTGCAACTCCTGGCAGAGCCAGTTCTCATATTCAGGGCAGAGATGATGAACTGTCAGCTCTACAATGCACAGCTCAAAGCTGTCCAACATACATTCATGTAGGGTTAGCACTGAACTTGGCTGTGTTTATGCAAACACTCACAATTCACTGTCACACTCAGGTCACCTATAGACATGCATGCCACATTTATATGGTCTGTTTTGCCTGCTCCCCTTTCTACCTCAGACACACATGCTTGCCAACCTATTGGGTCAGCCTAGGCCTCCTGCACCCCCATGCAACACCCTGTGCAAGTGATAATACCTGTGCCACATCCCTGTCATCATTGAATCAATGAAGCTACTTGTCTGATACACAGGGTGGCTATCTAAATTAATATGTATTTGATTCATCCATTGTTGCCTTTGACATGCTACTTGTACTGGTCAGTCAGTTTGAATGCTGACATTTGTAATGTTGAAAAAACATTATGTTGTGTACATTATATCAGATGCTGTTCTAATGGCTGCGTAGTCACACAATGAAAGGTGTCTCATGGCATTGTTTACATTTCACTTTCAGAATTGTGTAGGATACACCTGTGAGTTCACATCTACAATAAACCCATTAACATCAGAGCACAAGATGGAATGACAGCACAGAAGAAAAATATCATTAGAAAGGTAAATCAGTATAGTTGCATGGTTCCATGGGTTCATATGTTTATAATAAGCTAAGAAAACCAAGGGCATTTTTCATCCTAAACATGCATTCCTAAACTGTGACAAGGTCCGATACCCTTGATAAGTGTAAGCAGGTATTGGGAGCTGACACATGGGCAAGCCAGAGTGTGCAAGGTGAACCATCTACAGTTTCCCTGTGTCCATTAGAGACATTTGTCCTAAAGCAGTGATACTTATCATGTCCAGATCCTGTTGTGTAACTTGTGCATGATTTGTGTTAGGCGGAACTGTGCTTCACATGCATTGAGAGCCATTTACATATTGGAAATAGTGTCTGAGTTACATACATCTCTGTCCAGCATGTCCTGTTTATACCACATTCAAGGTGTAGGTATTTAGGAGGGCTAATTCTTGTGCTAGTCCTTTCTTGGATATGCAGGCGGTACACAGGGGTGTCTGACATCTCCCTGTGTGGCAGGCATACACCTCCCCTCCAAAGCATGTCAGAGACAGAATAAACAGTTACGGTCTTGATGCAATTTGCATAGGACCTGTTATGTACACTTTGTAAAAGTTTACTGTGGAACCTCTGTGGATGTGACATTTGTCAGATATGCCTGGTTAGTTACATACCAAAGGTGTCATTGAACCCAATTGTAGGTGTGATGAATGCAGAAAACAGTGCAACAATGACTGTCTTGGATTTACATCCCATACCTTTGTTTATAGGTTGCATAACATAGAATGCAACCCCAAATATTACCAAGTCGTATCACTATCTATATGCTCGTATGTCCCTGACTACTGGGTCAACTGTTGGAGGTGTGAGGTCAATATATTAGTTACCGGTGGTGGATAACTTTCCAAGGGATAGTATTGTGCATTCCTTGGCATTTACTGTTAGTCCATGGCTCTGACAACAACTGAATGTCTGTATCAGCCCATCCTGGATAACTGCTGAGTCAGTGTGGGACTCAATGACAGCACCTAATTTGCAATAATCTACAAATTTTGTCAGTCACAGGCCAATGACAGTGGCCATGACTGCAGAAAAGTAAATGCCTCAAAGGAGCACATCCTGCCCCACCCAAGCCCACATCACACATACCTACATGTGCAAAGGTCTTACCAAATACATAAGTAAATACCAAACACCTCAGAAACCCAAACGCTAGCTACACATAATTATACCTTTGCAAAACACAGTACACATAATAGCTCATGCACCACTGTCTCACCTGTAAAACACCTAAGGCAAAACACAAAATCAAACATATTACTCAATAGTGATTACATCATGAGACACATTGATGTGCCTCTTACCAGGCTACATAAGTGAAAGGCCACGGTCAGTTTTCTGTGAGGTGCCAGGATATGCCATATTACACATGCACTCAAGTCTGTCAACATCAGGTACTGTTATGACTATGCCATAGTTCCTGTTGGTGTGTATGACTTCAGACATACCTCTCTGGACTGTATGCTGAGACACGCCTGGGCTGACAGACTATGTGTCTCAGGCAGTTATGCTCTTGGCCTTGAGCTGCATTTTACCATCACCTAGGATGATGGCTCTGTACAAATGGAAAATGATTGATGTCAATAATTGCCACAGTGTGTGGTGTCAATGTAAAGGGATCTGTCAGCCTGGGATTACCTGCTCAACAGACCTCAGTGCTTTACCAGAGATGGTCTTCATCTGTCACCCCTGGGATTTTGGCAACTGACCAAAGCTGTTGCCACCCTCATGCAGCTTTTTTTAGGTGCTGTCACAAGGAAACACTTTCCAATGAGAAAACCCCATCTACAAACAACATCACAGTTATGCTGCTAAATGCTAGGAATGTTACCACTAAACTCCACTCAGTGGAAGCTGTCCCTGCCTTGGAAGAGTCACAAACACCTGGGTCAAGGCTATGGAGAACACCACAGCCATACCAGGCTACATCTGCTTCCACATGTTCAGACCTCAAACTTAAAGTGTACAAAGTAGTGGAGGTGGTGTATCCATATTTATTAAGGATAGATATACATCCAGATTGGTTAGACAGTATGATTCCCTGGAAAAACTGCAGGTGCTATTGACTGCTCATAGGGCACCTAGTAAAGTCAGTGCCAGCCACAGGACAACTCCATGAATCAGGATACCCACTGTGCTTAAATGGATCTACTCGAGTCTATCAAGACACATCAAAACAAGTTGGTTTTGGTTGACTTTAAATACCCACCAATTGGGTAGAATACTCATGCTCAAACTCACTTGTCCAGAGGCTAGTCAACTTCCTTAACTACTTTGCCCTGCACTAGTGGGTTGACATCCACACAAGGTGAGAAAACATACTGGACTGGGTGCTTACCAGTATGGGTAACCACTGTACACCCTCCACTGTGAGGTTCTCCCAGTTATATCTGACCACAAATTGGTCTCATTCAAAGTAAGTATCACACCTGACACCCCCCTTGCAGCTTATAAAGTAATAAAGTTCAACAAAGTAGATTATAACCTACAATGGGATGGTATAAATAGCTTGATTGCACCCCACCTCTCAGATGGAACTATGCTGAGCTCTACTCCAATGCTTTATACAAGCACCTGTACAACTGCATTGACTTGCCTGTACCTGACAGGGGCAAAACAAGCTCCTCATGGCACAGCAAACCTGCCTGGTGAGCAACTGCCATTAGCAGACTTTACAATAAGAGGTAGACATTAGTGTCTCATATTAGAAGAGAGGGACCCCCCTAACATGGTGGCACTCCCTCCTCAGCTTAAACAAGCAAATAAGTATTGTTGTGAAGTCTAACAAAACAAAGTATGAGGCAAAATTAGCCTCCTCCATGAAGGACAACTGCAAGACATTGTGCAGTTACATGTGTAACGTAAAAGGGAAGGCCCACATTGTTGCCAAACTCTTACATAATGATACCAAATATAACGAGTCTGTAGACATAGTTAACCTATTGGTCGACAGGTTCTGTAACAACTGCACTCACCTGTCTCCACCACACATACACCATGACATCTGTACAACCTGTGCCATACCTTCTATCTCTAAAGAGCAGGTAACATATGGCCTCTCTAAGGAGACAAACACAGCATCTATTGCACCTGCTAACATTCCAGGCTGCATGTTACATGGTATCCAGCATGGATTACCAACACCACTGGAAACTCTTTCCAATCATAGATTAACCACTGGCTGCATCCCTGACTGGAAATCAGCCACTGTTATCCCCTTGCACAGAGGTGGTGCATCCACTGACCATGGGAACTAAAGACCTAATTGCCTCACTAGCCATATCTGCAAGGCCATGGGGCAACTCATTGTGGACTGTATCAACAAAGATATAGGAAATCTGAAAACACTTGACCCTACACTGTTTGGATATGTGTGATAGGGAGATCATGCTTGTTAAACCTGGTGGACATGTATGAGGGAGTCACCAATGGTCTGGATGAAAGGACATCTGTGCATACAGCAGCCTGGACTTAGCCAAGTTGTTAGACACTATCCCCCACTCAGGTATCATTGACAAACCCACCCTGCTGGAAGAAAATAAGCTACGGCAAGAGTTGCTTGATTTAATTAAGATCAATGAAAGAAATAACCTGCAGAAGGTCAATAAAACCCAAAAACTCAGAAGTTTGATAAAACAAATGAACACAGTAATTAAGACTGTCCATAGAGATCCATGCAATATAACAGAAGTAAACAGGCTATATTACTGTGCAACTAAATTAATAACTGATACAGTTCTATCACAAGAACACAGGGTAGTGAGGGAAAGGAAGGAGAGAAGTCGAATACCATCTTGGAAGTGTCAAACAGAGAAAACTATAAAGCAATTAAGATGAAGTGTCACTGTTAGAAGAGTATAGAAGAGGGAACAGATCAACAAACGTACTCAGAAAGATAGATGTGATAAAAGCAATGCACAGTATTATAACAGATCAGGATCTATCTTGCACTATTGCAAATATTAAACTAAAAATCTCAGCATAGGCAGAAAAACGTAGAAGATACACAGATAAATATAAAAGAAAAGTACAAAATAAGCAATTTATTGATAACCCTAAAAAGTTCTATAGAGAATCGGGAGGCAATGTAAAAGGAATTGAAAGATAACCTAAAAAAGAAGAACTGAATACATTTTAGAGGAGTATCTATGAAGATCCTGTGGAACATAGCAAAGATGCTAAATGTATAGAAGAAGTAAAAGAAAGAATAAGAAGTTCAAAGATACAGGATATGAAATAGGATGAAGTAACGGACAGAGAGATTGAGCTAAATTTAAGAAAAGCCTCCAATTGGAAACCCCAGGCCCAGATGTAGTACGTAACTTCTGGCTAAAAGTATTAATATCTTTGCACAAAGATTTACCCATGAGCAAGAGCTATTTATATGTGCACCCAAACAGACACCAGCTAGGTTAACAACAGGAAAAACAATGCTCCTACTTAAGAGTGAACATGCAAGTTATCCTAAAAATTATAGACCCCTAGCTTGCCATCCAATGACGTATAAGCTATACACCAGAACTGATGTTGACAGAGTTTATAGTCATGTAGAAGAAAATTCCATCATGGTTATAGAACCAAAGAGTAATAAAAAAAGTCATATGGAACAAAGGATAATCTGTTGTGAAATAAAGTCAGAGTGGAGAACTGTAAAAAGGGGAAGAATCTAAGTATGGAATGGACTGACTACAAAAAAGCATTTGATAGTATCCCATATTCATGGATAAAGGAGTGCTTAAAAATGTATAAGATACACACTACACTGATCAGTTGCATTACAGTGACCATGAAACAGTTGCAGACCACTTTGCAATTAAGTCATGGTAAAGGATAAATTATTATTCCAGGGATAAAAATTCAAAGGGGGATATTCCAGGATGACTTTCTGTCACCACTGCTATTCTGTCTTGCCCTTAACCCATTAAGCTGTCTACTTAATGGATTAGGGCATGGCTATAATTTGGCTCCTAGCAAACAACAAAGTGTAAAGACCTCCCTTCTTATCTTTGTCGATGATTTAAAACTATGTAGCTCATCAGATTAGGAACTGAAAGCACAACTGCAAGTAGTCAAAATTTTTTTCAGATGATACATGGATATCAGTTGGTCTTGATTAATGTGAAAAAACAACTTTTAAAGCAGGAAAATTACAGCACCAAAAAAACATCAGTTTGGGACAAGAATGTGATACAAATGAACTTGAATAAGAGGAAGTGTATAAAAATTTGGAAATTGCTGAAGGATAAACAATAAAACATGAACAAATGTGAATAAAACTCAGTAAGGAATATTTTAGAAGACATAAATTAATCCTGAAAACAGCACTGACATATAGGAACCAGATTTAAGCTATAAACACATTTGCTGGTCCCAAAATGTGTTAGATTAGACAGGAAAACAAGACAGATGCTTCATGCTCACCAAATGATTTATAAAAATCAGTGCATACCCAGATTATATATTCCCCATTCCGAAGGAAGTATGGGCCTCCTTGAAACTGATTACATGTATACATCTGAAATTGTGGGACTGCACACATATCTGCTGACCTCACAAGACCCTAATGTAGTGAAAGTTTTGAAACATAAGGAGAAAAAATTTAAGATGACTTCCTTGTTTAGTCTAGCAGAAGCATATCAGCATCAAGCAGGAATGGATATCAAACCAGAAGTCGATAAAACAGGCAGCAACTGAATGTGCCAAAAAAATAACAAAATAAAGAATATAAGATGAAAGATCAGATGAGATGGCAAGAAATGTGGAAAATGCATAAATATAGTTGCAACTATGGAAAACATCTGGAAGAACCTCATGTTGATCAGGATTGAATGCAGGAATGGTTAAGGAGAGGTAAATTCAAACCAAAAGCTGAAAGTTTAATATTGGTGGCCCAAGATAGTAGGTTATGCACCCATTGGTTTACAAAGTTCATTGAAAATGTAATGTGAGAAAAACAGATAAATGCAGGTTTTGTAAAACAGAATTGGAAACAGTTGCACACCTTGTTGCTGGCTGTGATATACTAATGGCAGAAGTATAGTAAACTGAAAGGCACAATAATGTGGCAAGACTGTTGCACTGGGGATTGTGCAAACATTATTGTACTGAAGTGGCTGTAAAACACTGGAAACATGAACCACAAAGCATCATAGAAAATGATGAAGTCTGCATTAGATGGGATAACACATTACCAGCAGTTCAAAAGACAGATGCGAGAAAGCCAGAAGACATAAGTAGCACTGATCATTGAAATCGCTACACCCAGTGACTACAGTGTCTTGCATACAGAGAGACACTAAGTCATAAAATATCAAGATTTTCAGGCAGAAATAAGAGAAGTGTAGAAGAAAGATACCCAAACAGTTCCAATAATAGTAGGAGCAATGGGTCTTATAAAAAAGAATCTACAATCATATTTTGATATGTTACAAGTATATGTAATGCCATATGAACTGCAGAAGGAGTTATTACTGGGCACATTGCTGGTGCTGTGAAGTGCAATTTTGGCTGACATCAAAGATTGAAACAATACTAACTAAATGAACTTTAATTGTACGTTGACATAGGAATGGGGTCCATTCCTATAATGGTATTAGAAACCCAAAATATTCAGAGAAATTAAAAAAGGGACAGATTTGGAGAAATTAAAAAAGAGACTAGCCATCAAGAGTAATATCATTAAAGGGGTCACTAACTGGCTCACTGATAACACTCATATAGTCAGAATAGGGGTATCTACCTCCAATAGCGGATCTGTAACCAGTGGTGTTCCACAGGGTTCAATCCTGGGTCCACTAAGGTTTGGAATCCATTTATCTAATGTACAAACACAAAAGTGAATGTTTGTGGCTGACAAAGTTTGCTGATGCCTGCAAACTGAGAGCGTTCATAGATTCTCCTAATTATCTCAGCATCCTATAAGAGGGTCAAACATGACCAAATGATTGTTGACACAATCATGGTGTTAAACTCCTTGCAAATATATGTACTATCATTCCTTTTGGTACCAGCAATGTCCCTGCCACATAACACATCAATAGCAATACCTTAAGTACATACTCAGGGGTGAGAGACCTGGGCACACAGGTTTACACCTACTTTACCTTACAGTGGTAAGAAGGGCATTATATCTTGCTCATCATAACTGATGGCACTATCACCCAAATATGAAGTACTTATAACTTCCATGTACTCTTCCCTCATCAGGCCAATATTTGAGTACAATGGGCATTTTGTTATGCATCTCTCATCAGGCCAATATCTAAGTGCAGTGGCCATTTTGTTATGTATCTTTCCAAGCACCAGTGGCAATTGTAGAGACCACAAAGGTTCCTTACAAGGGAACTTCAAGACTTCAGCATCTATCCTATGGAGATCCTTTGAAATCACTGTAGCTTTAGTCTGCGTCATACACACTACTCAGAGGTGATGTCTGAGTTGCATATGAGGCAATATGTGACCCTGCATTACTGGTAATGCTATATATCTGTAAGTCAAATGGTACATGGATTACTAACTGTAAGGACCTTAACCTGGTATGTGACATCAATCAAACATGCTGGAGGGAGAGATATGTCTACTATGGTTTAATAAACCCTTACAACAGAGTCACACTTAATGCCAAACAGCACACCTCATTGGCCCTCTTCAA